>NW_021319610.1:666753-681829 GCF_001605985.2 Dendrobium catenatum
TTTTCGTATCTGCTTCTTCGGTCACAAAACGGAGTTTCGGAAGCGAATTATGTCTTTTATAATAAAATCTTAAAATCAGAACTCCTAAACAAACAATTTAAAATTACTTTCAAGTATTAATAAGCACTTTTAAAAATATTAGTCAAACATATCTCATTATTGAAACTCCATTTTATTGAACGGCTTTTCTATAACCTTCTTTTCTAAAACTCCTTTTTATGTAATCAGAAACCGAATCAAACGAAGCCTTAAACTATTAGTTTACGAATAAATTAAATTAGTAATAATTGAAAGCATATAATTTAAATAAGGTTAATAAATATATAAAAATATATATATTTTTTATTTATGTAGAAGTTAAGGAAAAATTACACCATGTAATATTTATATTAAAAGTGAATTAATTTGGTATAAGTTATATTTATATATAATATAATTTTTACAAGTTTAAAATCATGTTTAGCATAATTAAAAAAAATGGAGATATTAAATATTTGAGAATAGATTTTGAATTAATTATGTATTATTAATCAAATTTAAATCATATTTGTGATATTTTCAACACCACTTGAATCAATGGCATGAAAATGCAAATAAAACGCAATGGATGTTCGAGTTTGCATTGAAAATACAGTGAAGTCACGTTTTATGAGGAAAACGAGATTGAGGATCGCATTTCTTTAAAAATGCAGTGAAGTCAAGTTTTATGAGGAAAACACGATTGAGGATCTCATTTTCTTTGAAAATGCAGTGAAGTATCACGTTTTCAGAGGAAAACGTGATGGAGGATCGCATTTTCTTAGAAAACGCACACCTGCTTTGCGTTTTCTTTAAAAACACAATTCTTGTACACAGGTATGCTCATTTTTAAAATTATTTACTATTATGCTCATTTTCTCAAATGATTTTTAAAGCATATTCCTTCTCAAAATTTCGCCTTAGCTATTACTTTTTATTTATAATAAATATTGATAGGAATTATATTATTTAGATAAATATTTTACCTATTAAAAATTAAATAGGTTAAAATTTTAGAATTTTGTATTATGTATCTAAATACATTAAATTTTTGCCTATAATCTAGTATTCTAGCCTATGGTGTGAGGTGATGTCACCGCTCAACATTTACGAATTACGACTACGAGTACGACCACCCAAGAAATTACGGCGCTAACTGTGGGCGGTAACGTCACCAACCACTCGATGCCCTGTCTCGGCGATCTGAAGGACATTGAAGTCTACCACACGCGCGCCGCCACATCGACAAGTGGGACCAGATCCACTTACTGACCAAAACACCCCTCAACCATCTTTATTCTCTCGCCACCTCCCGTCAAGTGTCAAATCACATCCTTTTCTCTATAAAATTAAAGCCCACCCTCGCTGTTTTGATGTGGAGAACCACATTCGTACTTCAGCAGAGCAGCACTCCGGTGGCGGTTGCAGAGGGGCAATTTGGGTATCTCCTCGATCTCTTCTGACGAATAGGGTAATCTGAGGAGAACGTCGCAGGGGGAATAGAGAGAGAGAGAGAGGATTTGAGAAAGATGGTTACTCTGGCTGCTCGGCAGGGAAGACAGCTTCAGCGATATAGCAGCACCGGAGGCCGGCTTGTTGTCGGGTTCGTTTTGTGAATATTTACCCATCTTCTACTGTAGCCACGATTTCTTCTTCTTCTCATTTACCGATTTCTGATTTTAATGGGTTTTTGGAAATGGGGTTTGGTTTTTATTAGTTGATTTGATGGAAAGTTGCTTGCGTGGCTTAAAATTACTTTCCCATTTTCTCCTTTAGTTTGTGTTCAAGATTGAACGGATGGGATTTCTGAACGGTTGATCAATTTCTTTGAAAAATGCTTATGTTTTTTATTGTTGTCTCTCTTGATGCAGATGCATTCCGTATAAATTTGACGTGAACTGCTCGAGTAATGATCTGCTTCATTCTTTGGAGGTTCTTGTGATCAGTTCTCAGAAGGGATACGGAATGATGTTTCCTAAGGTATAAAATGTTCTCTTAAATTAGGAATAAATTAGTTTTTGCTTCGGAGAAAATGAAACGAAATGATAGTTGAATGGCAAGGATTATGTCTTTTGATGAGAATGTAAACCAAATTTATCTTTCAGGCAAAATGCTCGTCAATCTGAACCTAATTTGGATTTTTTTTTATTCGATTAAGGGGTCTCTTTTGGATTGCTGCAATTATCTGTAAAAATAGTCGTATAACTATAATGTAAAGAACTGATTTTTTGAAAAGTGGTTATAGAACAGTTGTAAATTGTAATAAATATCTTCAACAAATTCAGTTGGGAATTTTCTTATAACTAGTACATTCTAACAGATGTGATGGTAAAAAATTATGCTCATAAATGCTTCTACAGAATAGTAAAAAATTGTAGCAAAATAAAAATGTGAAATCTAACTGAGAAGAAAAGCTGTGAAAAGACTTCCCCAAATTGACTTGATACTACTGGAAAATCGCTAATTACCTGCAGCCAATTTTAGGGCAATTTCCGGTATTTTTCCGGCGGTCAAACCGCCGGTAATAGTCGGCGCTTAAAGAAAAAACATGCGGTATATCCGGCGGTCAGTTTACTGCCGGCATTTCCAGCCGTTTATTATTAAAAACCGGCAGTTAAACCAACGGTTTAACCGCCGGTAAACAACAAATTTCCTGTAGTGTGAAGTTTCTCTTAAAAGCCCTAGTAAGCAGCACTCCTTGAAATAGAGTTGCCTCGAACCATATGAGATGATCATCTTTGCCATAAAAACTCATGAAATATGAAGAGGTTAACAATCTGAAATTAATGGCTATATATGGATAATCAAGTCAAAACTTGCCTTAGGATCGTTCATTTCCTTCACTTTGCTACATCCCGAATGATTTTATCAAAACTTCTTATTTTTCTAAAAAAAAAGGGTGTGATTTTTCTGTTACAAAAGTTTTAGGAGTAAGATTTGCTTCATATTTTGTTGTCGCTTGCATGTTATATGCTGTCCTCATGGCTTTGGTAATTTACGTTTAACTTAAATAACAAATTTTAGATGGTGATTTCTGAAAAGCATGTATTTATCCTTCAAAAAATACCTCGATTTAAGATAATTCTAGCATTGCTTAATTTGGGTCCTGTCAAAGATTGAGAAAGGAAATGAAGTGGAAGTAACTTGTTGATTATGTTATTCAAATTAATACAATCTTATTTAGTTCAATTATTTTTATGTATTGTACATAATAGCAAGAAAGAGTAATATAATAATGCTTCAAGTTAGATTTCTTATGATGTAATTGACCAGCTATAGCTTATGAATCTGAATGTTGGCTATAAAACAATTATGTGTGACTAAATTTAGAATATTAAAATATGATGTGTGATAATTGAAAGATTAATTAAGAAATGAATATATAAAGAGATGGTTGGAATAGGCCGTATTGAATATAATAAAATACTGGAAATTTTGATTTAGATGATTTGGTCATTTATTATGTAAGATAGAAGATACATTGGATAGTTTGGAAGGAAAAAGCGTTGTGGAAAAAGTTTTTCAACAAAAAAATTCAATGCCTCGTTCATTAGTCATTAGAAATGATCGAAAGAAAGAGATTTTCAATCCCAAGTTGTTTAGGTGATGCTAATGATGATGATTTCTTTCCTTCACATTCTCAGCAAAGAGATCTTTTGATTCAATGAAGGACTTTCCTCAACACCAATTTGATTACTTTCAAACTTCTAACTCACACACTTTAACACCCGCAACAAAAAAGAGAGAGGAAAAACTTAAGTCAAATAAGATTCTTTGCCAAAAAAATTGCTTCTAAATTCTGAAAATTCTTCATGAAAAGCTACTATTGGGTATGAACTTCAAAGCTTTGTGAAATTGGTAGGGTGGGTGGGAAAGTGACGAGACAGTGAAACAAGCAGCCTCGCGAGAAGCTTTAGAGGAAGCTGGTGTGCAAGGAAATGTAGAGGTTTGCATCAAATCCTTGTTTATCCTTTCATGCATTACATCCACTTGTACAGTATGAATATCCTTCTAAAATTCTTCTAATGGCAATTTCAGCGAAGACTCGGTAAATGGAAGTACAAAAGCAGTACACAGGCCATAAATGAGAGTGTAATGTTTCCACTGAAAGTAACCGAGGAACTAGTCCATTGGCCTGAGATGAGTGCTAGGCAGCGCAAATGGGTCAGTTTATGTATTAATTAACATTGGATCTGCAACTTGTTCTTCTTTAGTGTTCAATTCCTTGCTACTCTCTTCTATTGTCTTATGTTTTAGCACTCTCTATGGTCATGCATTAGGTCTCTGTGGAAGAAGCAAGGGAAGGATGTAAACATCCATGGATGAGAGAAGCCTTGGATAGATTAGTGAGGCGACTTTCAAGTTTGATCCGCAATCGAAAGTCTGCTACAGTGGCATAATGCCATAAGAAGGAATTGTAATTGCCTGTATATAATTTTGCTTTTATCGGCATACTTAGAATTGAACCAGGAATGAAATATCATGAGTGGTGATGTGTATTAGCCATGAATTCCAAATCAAAAAACTTGAAAGATATATAACTGAATTCTTTTTAGCAAATAGTTTTAGGATATCAATTCTTTGTTTCTGCTTTCTTGGCACCCTTTTTCTGACCTGCAAAATGTAGTAAAATTTTCTTTTCTAGATTATCTTTTTTGTTTTATTTTTTTTCTGAAAAATTGAGTATTGAAGCACAAGTTTGTTGGCACAAACAAAAATTTCATGCTCTATTTCAGTATCTCCTGTGGACTTTGGACCTGTTTGGTGCAGTTTTATGATTGCTTTGCTTTCTATACTGTAATCACACTTTCATTTGATTACTGTTTTCTCACTTTTATCTTTCTCACATAAAGTTACGGTATTTTTATTGAGGGGAGCTACTTTTTGAAATGATATCTACTAAAATGTAGGAGCCATAAGAAATTTGTTGTGTGATTTTTCAAAAAGAACTTATATATGGTGTTCACAGAAACTTTCAAAAAATTTATTTGTAATTATTTCACTATTGTCTTTCTTAAAAAGCTGTTGCCGCCCCAAATAAACCCTTAATCTCACCTTTTCTATTGTTATTCGGTAAGCTATTTAACTCTATCTCGTAAATCCTAGATCATGAACTTCCTTTGAATTATTATGATAAAAAGTCATGCTCATTGGATCATGTTCCCAACAATGTGAGTCTTTAGAGATTTCATGTGATTTCTTTGATTAGAATATGTAATTCCCTGTCACAATAAATGCAACTTATATCATTCTTCAAATTCGCCTTCTCCTTTGAACTAGTTATGATTTAGATGAGCATATGTGAGCACTAACAATTTTGCAGCGCAGCTGTCTTCACTCGCAAAAAGCTATTGATTGCCACAATAAAGAAACAAAAATTAAACATCAATCATGTGGTTTTATTTTCTAAATTTGTTTATTTTTTGTGTGATTTTAATGCCCTGACTATTCTTAACAATTTATTTTAAAGGAATCTATATCTCAGTAGTTCATATTTATCTGTCAATATATTTTTTGGGGTTGTTTGGTAGCACCTAAGATTTGATTTAAGTAGGATTTCGTATATCCTCTAAATCCGAATTTCAGAAATCCTGAAAACTGTTTGGTAACTTTCATGATAAATCTTATTAAATCCCGTGTGGCTGTTTGGTTATAGAGCGGATTTAATGAGCGGTCTCTTCCTTTAGAGCCAATGGATTTCGTAAGTTTGGCAAAAAACAAGATTTCGAAAATCTGGGATTTAGTACGAAAATGCCGAATTTTTCATCTACGGCGACTTTCATTTGCCGTGAGATTTGGTTTTGCATTTTAGGCCGTTTGGCTGGATTTCGTTCAAATCCACGTCAAATCCAGCCTCAATCTTGCTACTGAATAGCCCCTCTATCTGAAATTACTGTGTTATATTATCAATTCTTTTATTTTGTTCAAGAAAAAGCATCATTTTGATCCTTTTCCCTATTTTTTTCTATACATTAATTTTTTTCCTCGAATTTGCCAAAATGAAGTTGCTTTGCACAGTATGCGTTAACATTATTATTAGCAAAAGAATTGGATAACACATTTATTTTTCTGATTAGGATGAACATCCACATCCACATCCACATCCACATCACTGCTGTCAATTCATTACTTGCTCTCAGGTTTTATCTTGCGGTAACATAAACCTTTAAGTGCTTGAAAATGACAAGCACTACAGGTTGGTGCTTATCACGTTACTGCAAATAGAATTGAAATTTTCACCGGAATAATTATTCTGTGCGGAAGCGGAATTCGTCTGGATGTCTAAGCCCGTGGCTTGGTACCGTGGTACTGAGCGTCGGTTCCACTGCTCAGTAACATGGCTCATTCTGATTGATATCCGGATGTAGAGCTACGTTCAGCATCCGCTCAAAATAATCTCTTGTTCACCAACCTTAAGTTTCACATGTCTATTGGTACAACTTTTATATTAGGCAACATAACATATCCTGTTTTTGCTCGAAACTGGCATGCATTACATGCAGGTGCTTGTCTCACTGCTGCAAATAGAATTGAATGTCCAGTGACCATAAGTTTCAAATTCCTTTTGCATTTTTATGAATCAAGTAAATATAATATTTTGAGATATGGGTTAAAGATTTATGGATTAGTTTCAAAAGTAAAAGTCTTGAAATTCGGCTGTTAATTTTACCTTCCAGAATTCTCACAGCTATTTTTTTTTGTTTGAAAATTTGAGCAAATTATGCAGCTTTTCTTAGTTTGTTGGTTGGGAGTTTGGCACATAACTAAAAGGTTTTGGGTCGAGTCTCGTGTATGTGTTGTTTGTGTGTTTGGGTGCTGCATCTAATTGCTCAAAAGAAAAATTTTTGGAGCAAATTTAATCGCAAATACACGCACCTGCTCGCATGTGTCAGACTTTGAACTCAAGATCTTTATGGCTGGAGCACCCAACCATTAGGCTAATGTGAGCTGCATTATAACCACTATTTTGTTACCGTCCCGGAAGATTCATGAGGCAAATTGATGATTTGCTACAATCATGGATCACTAATTTCCTTGTTATCAACAAGTTTGTCGTCTCTTAATTTTTCTTTTCTTTTTTTGTTTGATGAATTTGTTTGCAAATTATGATATTCATACTGTTTAAGTTTGTAGAGAATTAGAACTTGTAGTTTTTCATTGAATTTTGAAAAAAAAAATATTTTGGGCATTTCATGGGATATAAACAAGGCCCCTAGAATTTTTGAAAAGTATTGAATATGCGGTATTAAAATGAAATTCTAATTTTACTCAATTTTTATGTATGTGATAGTTGTATGTGTATTTTTGAGAACTTAGCGAGTTTGTTGACAACTTATAAAGGCAATCTCTTTGTATCGAGAAATTATTATATGCGGAGTTTGGACGTAGCTCACATCTAAATTCCAATGTGTACAGACCATGTGGCTTGTATACATGGTGTGTATTATACAAATGACCTGACTTCAGTGAGTGATGTATTTCGTAATGCTCATCAAATTTGTAGATGTTATCTGCACTCGTTGTGTTTAACATGCTTCAATAGGAAAGTTTCTTGCAGGCATATTTCAACGCTCTTGTGGTGAAGAAGGATTGCAACCACACATTGGATTATGATTTGCTAAGACTAAGATTTCGTTTGGGATAACTTTCTTACTGCTTCTTCAAACATCTTTTTTATACAAAATTTTTAATTTTTGTATTAGAAGTTGTTTTAAAAAGCAGCAAGAAAGCCATCCCAATTTGAGACGGTTTTTTTATTTCTTAAAGTAGATTTTTAATACATAAATTACATTTTTTTTTTCAAAAAAATTGTTTTAAGAAGTAATAAGAAAATCGTCTCAAATGAAACCTAAAACTGATTTGTTGTCGGATCATCTATGAGGTTTATTAATTTTTTAAGATGTTTAAGATTCATTGATTCAATCAAAATTGAATCAGATATGATTATAAATATTAAATTTATTAAAATAATATTCAAATGATATAAAATCTATATTTAATATTTCAGGGTAAAATAAATAAATAAATTAAATATTTTTAATACAAAAATAATGTCATGCACATTATAAAAAGGTAATTTAATTTTTGTTTAAAAATATATAGTATATGTATTGTGAACTTGAGAACTCTCTTAGGATCTCTTTAGGACATCCTTCTGGGAGCTTTATATTTTAAATTGTAATTATAGTTCTATTTAGTAACTGTTTTTTGTTGCTTTCTTAATTTTTTTTGTGGTGGTGTCATGCCTCGGGATCTAAGGTAAAGACTGAATCCCTAAATCTAATTTATTATTTTTTCTCAACAACAATATAGAATAAACTCATAGTCGATTAAGTAATCTAAAATAACATTAATAGTCTAAAGGTTCATTCAAGTTTTATTTTTCAAAAAGTCATATACAATAATTCCGTTCCTAAAAAGACTATACATCACAAAAATAAATAATTGGATTACAAAATTCAGATATTCCTACCCTTAACAACAAATTTTTATTAGGTCTGGACACCAGACGTAGCTCTACATCCGGACGCCAATAAAATGTCGCCACGTGCTCTTACTCTTTACCGCGCGGCTCGACGACCCAACCCAGAACGGAAACCCGGTATTGCTCGGTATTGCTAGGTATTGCTCGGTATAACTAGGTATTGCTTGACAATAACGAGAAATACCGCTATGTCAAGACGAATACCGAGCAATACCTAGCAAAACCGGGGTATTGCTAGGTATTGGTCTTGACAAAATGGTATTTCTCGTTACCGAGCAAAACCTAGTAATATCCTGATATGTACAAATTAGCTAATACATAGCAATATTGAGTTCTGATCCGGATCGGGTCGTCGGACCACGCGGTAAAGAGTAAGAGCACATGGTGACATTTTATTAGCGTCCGGATATAGAGCTACACCAGGTGTCCGAACCTAATAAAAATTCCTTAACAACTCTACCCATCATGCTTTTTTATGTTCATGAAATATCAGATAAAATTTACATAATGAACAATGGTAGTTCATTAGATTTCTATCACATTCCATCACATATATCAATATCCATTTTAATTATATATAATGAGTTATTCAGGTAATAGGTTAAACTTCAAGTTTAAAGTAAGTACTAACATAAAATACTTCATATGCAATTCAATATAGTGGTGATTCATAAGTTCAAAAATTACCATTTTATACATAACATATACCTTTGAAGTTGCACATCATATTTGCAAGTTATCATAATGTACTTTATGTTAGGGTCATCACTTGTACTTTCATAGATAAACTTTATAGAGGTGTTAGAGGTATTAGAATATGCTTGCTAGTAAAATCTTGTTTGCATTTGAACTTAATTTATCGGAATATACACAGAAAATTTAAATTTATCAAAATATCACTTGTACTTGACTCATGCATGAATGTACTTTTAGGTGTGTTAATATTTGACACGATCCGAAAAATCCGACATGAATATCATTTGAAAATTTTATGTTCGGATCAACCCATTTTGAAAAATGGGTCAGAATTAGGTTTCATATTCTGACAGATTGCAGTTTGGGTCGGGCTTAGGTTAACTTGAAAAGTCGAGACAAGTATGGTCAAAACGAGCTAGAGGCGGGTCGATTTTGAGTATGGGTTTGTGGAATATTTAGTTAATTGGATCGAGTCAATTAAAGGTGTGCTAGTTTCGTGTTAAACCCGACCTATTTAGCTACGGTCCTTCTGACCTCCATTGCCTGATAATGGACCTTTCGACCTCTCTCACCAGACTATGGTATTTTTCGACCTCAGTCACCTGTTGAGTACATTCACTCTGACCTTCGTCACTAGACAATGGCCCTTCCGACCTTCATTGTCCTCCGACTACGGTCTTTTCGATCATCGTCACATGAATGCAATTTTTCAGACCTCCGTCGCATGTCGACTATGATCCTGCCGACCAAACAAACATATTAATACTAATTCTTCCAATTTTCACCATGTAATGCATCATATATGATTTATATTTGTTACATCAAGCCAAGACCTTCCCTCCAATGAAGGGCCTCATTTTTAATCAACTGCAAATACCAGCAGATTAATTTAAACTGAGCTAGGCCCCATGATTTTTCCCATTTATGGGTTTTATACATAAAAACATTTGTGTCTCTTATGAACACGCCCTCTCTTTTATCTTATTGTATACTAGATTTTCGTACAAAGCTAAGAAGTTAAACTTTATATTTCTTTATCGCTGCGAATATTCCACGACACAATACTTCAATTCCTGCTTATGTATTATGTAATTTTTTTTAAAATTTTTTTTGTTACAATTTTCCAATGGAATTTCCTTCAGATTTTTTTGAATTTCCATCGATAATCTCCCTAAAATTCGTCAAAAATATTTCCGAAGGAAACTATTTTCGGACTTGCATTTTACCAGTGAAATCATTCATTCTGCGAGAATTCTGATTGAAATTCAAATTTTTGACAAATTTGAAAATGCCGGAAATTGCCAAGTTTCTTGTAGAGAATAGTGGTTAGAAGGACTATATTAAATTTGAATATGCTTGAAGATATTCACCTCGACTCCAAGTTTGTTAAAAGTTGGAGTCCGAGTGGTCCAAAATTTAATATCACTCAAAAACTCAAATATCACAATAAAAATTTTTCCTTTTTTTTTTAACAAAAAACAAAAGTATATTTATATATTTTCATTTTCATTGTTAAATTCTTAATGATTTAGTCGTGATATACATAAATACAATAATTTAATATTTTTGTGGGCATTAGATATATTAATACGTAAAAACTTTGTTGACCTTGTATAAATCTTTTAATATATAAAAATAATTTATAGATGAATCACGTTCCATCTGGACCGTCTAAAGCTTAAACATATCCGTTAATTCATACTCAAAACACGAATGACATGCATAAGCCGAAGGTGGGTAAGAACTGATCCACATAAATAATTTACATTTCTGCCATTACCCACTCCTCTAATCTTCCAATAAAATTGGGTCGTGGTAAGTGCGTCGCCTTCTTCGCTGAGAGAAGGATACGGCAATTACCCGAATCCCGTAACCCACTAAGGCGGTCACCGCCATTCTTCTCCTCCCAATATCTTCCACAACTGCCTCGCTTATCCTTCCCCTTCTCGGATGAAAGGGCATTGAGCCTTTATTGCTCTCCTTCTCTGTCGTGCATAGAGGCAGGAAAAACTTCCGAAGTGTATAGAGCGTTACTTCCTGAAGATGGGCTCCGAGGGAGGAGGATCGCTTGTAGTTGGTTTGTTCCGATCAAGTTCTTTCCTCCTTTTCTTTTGTACCATTCTTTTCTAATTTTGGCTCTTTATGGAATTTTCTTTGCCGATGTTTACTCTCTAATGGCGTTTGCTGGAGACTCATTTGTTGCCCTAGATTTTATTTTGAACCGATATTATGGGTAGAACCTCTGGGTGGCGATATGTAGTTATGCATTTTTTTAAAATATTGTTTGATGCGTTTTTAGTAAAAACTATGTGACCGAGAAATTTCTACTGTTGTTGATTGGAGTGGGTGAAATGTCGAGGTTCTTTCGGTTGTCTAAACTGCTTGAGGTTTTTGTTTTATTCGGAAAGGAATATGGTTTCTTTTTGATGCTTGAAATGGAGTTCTGATGGTGTTGTTTTTTTCTATTGTTGTTGATTGTGCTGGTTATTTAATGCCGCATAGAACCATTTTGAGATGACAGTTTGCTGCTATAATTGCCTAAAAGGCTAAAAGTATCATTTTGTTTCACTCTGCTTGGATTAGTAATTTTTTTTTATGGATCGTGTTTATGATTGTTGCAAAACTGATAATCTCCCCATTTCCGTACATTGTCATTATATTTTCCTTTTGTGATTGAAGACTTTGGATTCATTAGGCGTGAAGATTGAAATGTTCCGTCTAGCAGCAGAATACGATCAAAGTAGCTATCTAAAAACTGCTATCAAAATAGGTTATTGAAGAGAGTAGATGGTTACTTTAAGGATTTTTGGAGGGTACTGCCAATTTTGTGTTTGTTATCAGAAACAAGATCTCAAGGATTGCACTATTGCAGGTTGCATGGAGTAGGAGTTTGTTGGTCCGAAAAGAACCTACAAAATTTTTAGAATCAACATTATGCATGGAGAATAGCGAAACAATATTTTCATACAGTTGGTCTATATCTAATCAATTGATCTCTTTTTAACTTTTAATCTTTTACAGAAATATTCTAAACTTAGCTGGATAAATAAAATCTTATTAGTTCTTCATACCCAAACCACCTAAGTTGATGATAAGTTAGCCTATACATGCTGTGTACTTACTACTTGGTCAGAACAATGTTACTCCCATTGCTAATCTCCATGTCCTAGTTTTGCTTTATTCAAAATCTTGTCTCTAAAATAGAAGAGTTATTTAGGACCGTCTCAGTCACTCACTCGAATCTCCCTAAAAAAACAGTTGTAGAGAGGAGGCACATGCACCTAATGAATCCACATGTTAATGAAAAAAATAAGGAATGGTTGGAGATGGAAGTCATGGTGCTTTATTTAGGGTATGGAATTGTGTATTACTTTGTTTAGAAGAATGGAGTATAGAAGTAGAATAAGAGTTCACATGCACATTCACCCACATGTTAAATTTAGGCTTGCATATTCATATCGATGCACTATCTAAAGAAAACCTAAAGAAGCACGCTAAAACTTGGATGAAGGATCATAAGGAGGGTGAGACAAGACATGTAACCATGATGATAGTTTTGATAATCCATCTTTTTATTCCTTTTCTATATTAGTCCTTGTATATGTCTTTCATTTTGAAGAAAGTGGAGCTTTAATGGGGTGATGCAATCTTGGTAAGAATGCAAGTTTGAATAGATTTGTTTTTTAATGAAGTACAATCAAAGGAAGATAGTTACAATCAAAATGTTGAGATTTGGTGCAAGCGATTTCATATTAAATTAAATAATAGTAAAATCAGCCCATATGCATGCACAACTGACAAGTACTCAAAGTGAAAGTAGTTATTATAGATGAAGAATAATCTAAATTGAGCTAAGAACAATATTCATAATCAAAATAATTAGTCAATTAAGTGTTAAATCATTAAACATTTTAACTTAATTGAAAATGGAAAATTTCAAACTTTTGTTAGGCATGGACTATTGAATTTGGTGTATTACTTCATGCTCTACTTCTAAATTTTGAAGTTACTGGACATCTTTAATGCATCAAATGTTGATAACCAAATCATTGCTTCTTGGGTAGTTCCTACGACATAATTAGAAGGAAAGCTCATCAAGTTGCATATAGAAGAACCCAACATTTTAAGGTGCAAATAATGATGCATTATTGCTGGCAATCCACTATGGATGTCAAACAGTTATTGGTAGCACTCTACCATGGATGTTCTCGTGGTTATCGATATGTCAGTTGCAATCACCATTGAAGTAACAAACCCAAAAAAACCAAAATAAACAATGGTTTGTGATCGAACACACGAGAAAAGTAGATTCGATTGATTTGGTTGCAGCATATACTTTGCAGGAAAATAAGAGCCTTGTGGATTAGAGTGCATCACCTTTTTTTTAATTGTGCCAATTTCTGCTTTGCACCAAAATTTTGAAATGTCAAAGTACTGCAAAATTAATGCTTTACACCAACTTACCTCATATAAGATTTAAAATGTATAATAATTTCATGTGCATATTGATTCGGAAGTGCCAAAATGGTAATGGTAAAGGGGCTTACAAAGCCAAATGGTAATGGGGTTCTACGGAGCCAAATAGTAAAGGAAATGACCAAAATTTGACTGCGTACCTGATCAGTACGAATAAGGGTACTTCCGGGATGGGTGTATACATTTAACATAAGCATTTTTGCATTTATATTGCATATGAAAATGTTGAAAGGAAAGAATGAAAGAATGTAATGTTAAAGAAAGGAAAATGAATATTACATGTTATGACTTATTCAATGAAATGAATTAATACCAATTATAAAAATTTTTATTATATGCATCTTATGAAATTTAATGAGCTATGAATTACCTGCTGAGCGTTGGCTCATCCTACTTTTGGAAATATTTTTCAGGAGATAAGTGATGGCTGCACGACGACCGTACACGTATCGTCGTAGGGGAAGAAAGGCTCTCTTTTATGTTTCTGTTTGAGTCTTTGTTCTGTTCCTATGTAGTTCGTAATATTTGAGTTTGTATCTGTGTACTGAATGGTAATTTGGAGTTTATGTAATGTGTGGTTTAATGTTTTAGTAGTTGTGTAAGAATATATAATTTGGAACAATTGAGTTTGATGTTGTTTAGTGGCTCTTTCATTTAATGTTGGATGATGTTTAATTTCTGTCATTTTAAAAGATAATGAGATTGTTTATGTTTAATTATGTTCTTCCGTATGACCGACTGTTCCCGTCCCGTTTTTATCGGGCTAGCCGGGTCGGGTCATGACATAAAATACTTTCAATTTTATGGTCATGAGTCACTCTTCTTTTCATAAGCAAAATATATCCTATTATGACAAAAAAACTATAAAACTGTTATAGACTTTTTTTTGTCTCTCTTTATTTTGATAAAGTTCATTAGACGAAGAATGATGATATCAAAATAATTGAGGTTAACCATGTCATAGCGAAGAAAAGCAAGAAATATATAGATGATAGAAAGAAGGAGAATAATGGCCTCGTTAGAAGCAACAACTTTAGTTGAAATATCTTCTATATATAGAAAAAAGAAATTAATTTCATAGGTTCAAATGTTCCTTGACAAGTTAATAAATCTTTAATGTTGAAAATGAGGCATATAAATATATTAGGAGGATAATATGAAATTGAAGTATTATAATTGATTTCCTGCTTATTTAAAAATGAGCATCTGCTCTTACATGCAAATTCTTTTATATGATTTGCGTGAAGCAATTTTGGCAGATATGAATTATGATATAGGCACATTCATTATACTCTTGAGTGCTTCTCTTGAAATTCATTGTTTCAGAACACTTCTTATTATGATAGTCTTTCAACTCTCTAACTTCTTAATGAAAATTATGTATATTTTGTGCAAACGATA
>NW_021319610.1:681929-689147 GCF_001605985.2 Dendrobium catenatum
GATCAAATGTTGTTCTTTATAAAATGGAAGAAAATTGAGGATGAGTTGGGACCTAAGCCATTCATTCAAATCAATATATACCCATTCATGACTAAGAGGTACCATTTGGAAGAATGATGAGTAAATCTTTTTGCTAAGGCTCCCTTGACTCCTTGTTGCAGGTATTTTGTTGTTAGCTTGCTACTATTTGTTTCCCTTAATTTGTTTTGGCTCTCTTTATTGGCTGACTTCAATTCAATTTAGCCTTTGCTCTATCCACAACCGTATTTGCGATTCAGCCTATTTGAATTCATGATCTTATTTGTGAGCCTATTCTGAATTTTGGTGGTGATTTTGTGCCATTGGGAAATCCACTTTGATATGGCTTTCGGCATGAGTCATTCACACTTTTTGCAGGATTTCGTTGCTTAATCAAGCTCTTTCAATTTATTGCAAATTTAGCTTCTTAGATTAGATGGCTCGTCTTTTTTATTTTGTAAATTTAGGGTGTATTTGTGATTGTAAATTGGAATATCTAAGATATGTAGAAACATTTCTTATGATTTATTATTTCACATTGATTTTTGATTGATTATGACCCTATTAGATTTGATACTTTCCAACCTGATGCAATTGGAGTTTGTATATTTTTAGGAGTAGTTATATATTTGTACCAACATGACTAGTTTTCTTGATATACTATTGTATGTTGAAAGACAAACTTTTTAAACATGGGCTTTTTACCAATAATCCCACTACTTGGAACAAATAAAATTAGAAGTTTCTTGATGCCAAGTGTCTCTCTTAGTTTCATCTATCCCTCCTTATTGTTCAAGCTCAATTAATGGCATACTCTGCAATTCCCAATTTGTCCATCACTCTCTCCTTGGCTCTCCAGGTTATAGAGCTTATTGCTGCAACTTCTTCTAAGCTTGAACATATCAAATCTTGCTGCTAGTACTGAGGGTGGTCATGATAGTCATCGTCATGGTGGTTGTAGTGGCGGACATGGTTGTGTTCATAATTCCTTTTCACCTTGCCAAAGTTTTCTCTTTCCTCCATTTGTCCCTCTAGTTTATTCAAGCTCAGTTAATGGTAGACTTTGTGGTTCTCAATTTGTCTTTTATTTTCCCTATTTTTTCATAAACATGTTATTTATGAACTTCCTTATTAAATTTCACAATAGCTTGATAACCCTCGCTCCCAATGTATTTTCTTTTTTAAATCTAACCACGAAGAAGATGATTGGCGATGGAGTTGAAATCAACATAATGCATCCAATGCTCTCTCTTATTCGATTATCTCTCATTATCAGTGGCATTGCTCAATCCTCCTCCTTACCATCTTTGGATTCCAACTTCCCTCTGTTTTTGGGTTTTTATTATCAAAAAGTAAAAGTTTAGTTTTACGGCCATCTTAAATTTTTTTTTTCGTTTTGATATTACTTTGGAATATATGTAGCCCACTTTTCATTCCTTTTGTGTTGAAAATTGAACCATACGCTAATCAACCTACCCTTATACTTCCTAATAAAATTATGTAGTTGAATGCAAGAATCACAAGCTTCGTTTAGGACGGCTTTTTTACTTCTTTTTAGAGCAGTTTTTGAGTACAAAGCAGTCTTCTTAAAGTTGCTAAGAAGCAGTAAGAAAGCCGTCCCAAACGAAGCCATAATCTCCTCTATGTTTTCCGCTTCTTAATATTTCGCTTGAATATTCCATTCAGTTATGGAGAGATGCTGTTTTAACAACTTGCTACTTACTCCATGTATTGTCCACTAATTTGAATGAGGTTTATTCCATTTTGTCTTCATTATCCATAAAATTTATTTTCGTTAGACTCCTCGTGTTTTAAGATATGTTTGTTTCATTCACTTTCTTTATCATGAATGTGATAAACTTTCTTCACATTTTATTAAATGCATCTTTTTTACCTGTTCTTTGTCTTATAAAAAGTTATCATTGTAATGATTCCTCTACCAATCATTTTTATATCTTTGTAGTTGTTATCTTTCATTGAACATCCTGTTTATATCCCTCTTATGTCCTCCGGCAAAATTTTTTTTTCCAAGTATTACATTTTCATATTTTGCTCCACTATAGGTTCATACTCGCCGACCTTGATAACCTCTTTCTGATATACCCCCTTCCATCCCTTCTTTCAAATGCTTATAAGTCAGTAACCTCTAATCTCCATCTCACAATTGCTCTCCATAATGGTATATAGCATTGTACTCACTACCTGATACGATTGTTTAACTCCCCTGATCATTTATACTTCTTATTTCATTGTTTTGCCTTGTGTCTCTCTAATCTTTCTATTCTCATAATGTATCAAGACATGCTACTAGATCTTTATTGGAGAGATGCGGTAGATATTAAAATGAGGGCTTTTTGTATTGTCAAACTTGGGATCCAATCCCCCGCTAATTATTTTTGTCAAACCTATTTCATGCTGATGGGTTTTCACAGTTAAATTAAGTTTTATCCTGATGGTTTTAATCACTACAGCCCCATTGGCAGCGAAAGGGTTCACATAGATTCATAACATTGACTATTTTGAGACATTTTCTCTTGTGGCTTGATTGAACTTTGTTCGCCTTCTCACCGTGACTGATAAATCTAGGGCGGATTTTACTCCAAATTTATGCAAGCAATGCTTTCTTTATTATAATCTCTCTGATGTTGTTTATATGGGCATAGTCTAGAGTATGTTGGGGGAGTGGCACAAAATCTGTTAGTTTTGAAATCATATATGGATTAAAAGAAGGTCCTTGTACTTGGTTTAATAAATTTTGTAAGTTCCTTTTAGATGTTGGTCTTTGAAGTAGTGCTATTGACCACTCTATCTTCATCATCTATTTGTCCATTGGGACTGGGGGTGCAACTGAGTCAAGCCGACTTGCAAGCCGGCTCGGGCTCGACTCGTTAACGAGTTCTCTAGTTGAGCTTATCGAGCGCACGAGTTGAGCTTGAGCAAAATTTCAAGCTTGTTCTATAATTGAGCTCTAGTTTTCATCAACAAAAACTCGACTCGATTAGTCGCGAGCCGACTCAAATACCTGACCTAAAGGTAGGCGAGAATGCAAAATGTCAGGCGGGAAGGCGGGATCGCAACGCTGGAAGACTCGGACGCGGGCGGGAAGGCGGGATTGCAGCGCGGAAGCAGGTGCGATTTAGCTCTAACAATCCGTTCGACAAGCTTGTTTCAATAGCTCCAGCTCGCCTTTTGAGCTCGACTTGAGTTCGAGCTCGAGATTTGACTCTCGAGTCGAGCTCGAGTTAGGCCTGGCTCAAGCTCGACTCGTCTCATTTGCACCCCTAATTAGGACAATGATCCTTGTGGTCTATGTTGATGAAATTCTTCTCCCAAAAAATAATATTTCAAGCATTGAGGAAATTAAATAGTATTTTCTTCTATCCCCAAGAAAATATGTTATAAACCTACTTGAAGAAACTAGGCTTCTTGGGTGCATTCTTATTGTTAGACTTCTGATGCTAAGGGAAGCTTTGAAGAAAGTCTTTGTTATTGTAGTTTGGTTGGTAAGCTTATATATATGATTGTTACTCGATCTAATATTTTAAATGAGAATTTGACTTTTAACAGGATATAATTGCTAAAAATGATTCATGTAGCCAACCCCACGTAGTGGGACAAAGGCTTGATGTTGTTGTTGTTATTGCTGGTATGATAACTTAGCATTTTCAAAATTCAAAGAAGAAGCATTATAATGGTATTTTAAGGTTCTTAAAATATCTTTAGAAGTCTCAATGAAAAGGACAAGTTAATTAGAAATAACCATTTACAAAGTGAAGCCTACTTTAATGCTCAATATATTGGATTTGTTGAAGATAATAAGTTTACTTAAGGATGCTGTATTTTTTTTTTTGGTGGGGGGGGGGGGGGGGGGGGGGGGGGGGGGGGGGGGAGGGATTTTGTTATATGAAGAAGTAAAAAACAAACCATTGTTGCTAGATCTAAGGTTGAAGCTCAATACAAGGTTATACTGCATTTTACGTGTGAAATGATAGGGACAAAAAAAGTATTGTTGAATAGTTTTGTTTTCTTGTAGCTCAACCCCAGATTCTGAAACGATAATCAAGCTACCATCCTACTTTTAACGATAGAAAAACTGATTGGAGTAGATTATCATTTTATTTGAGATGCAATTTTGTCAAACAGAGTTATCACTCCTATGTCTCTAATTAAGAACAATTAGCAAATATTTTTTTACAAAGGCTTTGGACAACGATTTGTTTCTTTAATCTTTACAGCAAATTGGAGTGGCATGATATATATACTCCAGCTTGATAAAGAGTGTTATTGTAGAGATTTATTAAATTGAAAAGTTATTAATTAATAAATATTCTATCTTTATCATGCAATCTATTATGATAATTGTGAATGTTTTCTTTATTTTAATTTCCTATTATATTATTTGTATTTTTCATGTAGGCACCAAATCTGTGGTGAATTCAATTAAGTTTACTCCTGATTGCTTCACCACAATCCTTAAGAGCTATTTTGTATATCTTCTTAGTTTTTCTTGTTGTTATTTCTTTTGAAGTTCTTGTAACTTCTTTGAAATCATTTTGTAATATTTCTTTTTATCAATGAGAAAGTTCACTCAGCTTTTCATTAAATAAAAATAAAAAATAACTTTGTCTGCGCAGTTTAGATGTGATTCCATCGTGTTTTGAGTTTTTTCTTCAAAGGTGCGTTTAAAGTCATTTGTGTTGATGGAGGCTACAAGATGATTGCTAGAGACAGAAGGATACACTTAGAAAAACTTCTATCATGCCAATTCATTTAGTTGTGCGCATAATTTAATATTAGCGTAGTGGTACTCGTCTAATTCTATGATTAGATTATATAGTTCTACTGGATAAGGTAAGTGAATAGAATGCAAAATTGAAGCAAAAGACGAAGAACATATTGAATGAGGAAAAGCTCTACTGGGGAAAGAAAGGTGTGCTTTTTGAATAGCTTTGTCACAGAAAAAAATATGGTCATTTGAGGAAAGTGTTATAAAGCAGTTGAAATGTCTTAGAAATGAGAATTCTTAACATGAATGTGCCATAGAGCTGGAAAGATGAGCGGGATAAAAAGGTGCAGAAGTCTCTTCAGCATGAGTTTTGCTGATGAAAAAAATGTGTAGATGATGTTGGTATGTGTATCAAACGTAGTGGAAGCTCAACATTTGCTGCACTAAACCTTGATTAATGATGTACAGACTGCATATATGCTTTGTAAAATGAATCTACACATGCCAAGGACACCTAATCCTATTTTCATTATATTATCCTGCTACTCCAATGGTCTCGCTTATATTATCATTTCTTAGTCTATCCATTTTAGTTTTGCTACGTGGATATCGTAGCATTCTTATTTTTTCAGTAAACTTGATTGTCACATACTTCTTTATCACTCACAATGCCATATATCATAGTTGGTTTAATTGTACTTTTAAGAAGTTTACTTTTGAATATCCATGACATTCTTTTATTGCAACTCTTGAGACACATCTCTAATTTAATCACCTAGCCATAAATCTATGAGTAATATCCATATTATTCCTTTTTTCTTATACAATGGATTCAAGAGACATCAACCCATCACGTAGGGGTGATATTACATCAAGTTTGAGATAGTCATACTCAACTCAGAAATTGAAGGTTTTGATTTCATCTTGAACAAAGGTAGAGTCGAGCCAGTGATCTATTTCAAGTTGATGTTAAAGTTGGCTCAGCTCACATCTCCAGATTAATATATTTATGTATTTTTGAATACATGTATGCTTATATGCATATACCTGTTGAAATTTAGAACATTGGTTCATGTATCATAAATCAAGGAACTAATTTCAAGCAAGCCATCTTTGAGTTGGACCAAATCGATTTCGGGTCATATAAAATGAGAGTGGTGGTCAATCGAGTTTTGAGTTTAAGTCATAATTATCATTCCAATTTCCAATTACCGTATCTAGGTTTCATTTTATCTTTTAGCAATATTTATCATATTTATCAATTTCACACGCTAAGATTACTTGTCATATATTCTAAAGCGGGTCCTAAACAAGAATCTTCTCAGCATGTGATTTACTATGCGTTGTAAACAAAAAAAATCTGATTGAGTTGCTCGGTATTGCTTGGTATTACTCGGTATTTTGTCTTCACATAATGGTATTTCTCGTTATTGTTGGCTCGGTATTTCTCGTTTTGTGCCTGCGATCTTAGTGGCGGGCCGAACGTAGCTCTAGCTACATTCACCAGACCAAATAAAAGTTCCCGATCCACAGAGAGAAAGAACACAAAATGTAATAAAAAAAGGAATAGCGTATAATTCAGCCATGAAACATGAAAACTTACAATTAATACAAATCATTTTAGGGGAAGAACAAAAGGTTAAATTACCGCTGGTAGAGAAAAAATTATGAAATTGTTTGTTACGAGTTTTCCCTTTTTATTGCAACTCCTGTGTACAATGAATTCTAGTAAATCGATTGCTCATTATTTAAGTAATGAGCTAGTTCTGTATAATGAATATTCCGTTTTAGTATTTAAATGTTAAATAATCTATTTTATATGGAAACCTTCCCCTCTTTTGTCTTTTCCAGCTGTTATGAAGTGGTCTCTTATAGACCTCTTCCACCCTGCCAATCCTTGTATGCTTTTGAAATGATTTTTTTTTTTGCCAACCAATTTATATCACAAATTAGATCAACCCTAAAAACAAGAGGGACATGATAATGGTACAGTAGGGGTCATATTTGTGCAACTTAATCAAAATTTGCGGACAGTTGTGGCAGGAAAAAGAGCAACTTCAATGGAAAGTGTGTGTGTGTGTGTGTATATATATATATGTATTTGAACTTCAAAGCATGATAACACCAACCAAAAACAAACCTTCCTTTGAAATCTCGTGCTTAGAAGGTCCCACCATCTAAATAGGTAAGCCTTTGGTCAAATAATATTCTTATAAAAAGAAAAGAAAATCGATCAATGAGTTGGTACTCAAGCCATCCATCCAAATCAGTATATACCCATTCTTGGTTAAAGCGGTTCTATGATGTGGATTTGTGAGAAAGTGCTTGCAATCCTTAAAATTATCTTATGAGTCTTTTTGCATTGATGCTATATGATACGATAGGTTCATAAATCTTAACATGCATGTCCATCCTCCATTCCTTGGCCTATGGAATTGATTGGTGAGTCCAACTTAATTTGTGAAAGGGACGGG
>NW_021319610.1:689247-790445 GCF_001605985.2 Dendrobium catenatum
ACCCCGGAACTTAGTTCGTTAAAACTCCTTCGCTCAGATAAAAAAAGAAATCGCGCGGCGGGGAGGCCGGGGCCGAATTTTCGGAGCCCACAAACAATTACACTCAATTGCCCCTGTATATACATGAATAGGCATTCCTCTTAAAGACCATGCCTTAGTTTTCGACTTAAAAGTTTGGGTTAAGTGGAAGAGTTATTTCAACTCCTAGATTGTGTGAGAATTGTACGAGTGACCACATGGTCTATCAACATTTCAGAGTACTACCCAATTGAGCATTCCCAAGAAATTAAAAAGAAATATTGAATGTAATTTCATTGCTATGATGTTAGATGTTTTAATATTACATTAAGTTCAGGCCCTAAGATTCAAGTGGGTAAGAGTATGGTAAAGAAGTTTTAGAGAAAAGAGCGTTAGGTTTGAGTAGTTTGGGTGATATTAGTGTGACTTGTTATGGCTTTCGATGATTGGGCGTGCGAGTTGTGATTTGTCTCAACGCACATTCCTTCTAGTTGCGTTCTGTAATTAATCCTATAGGAAATCAAAATTATGTTAGTTCTTAGTTTAAAACGTGCAATATAGTTTTAAGTCTACTAAGTTTCAATATTTAGGAAAGATCATTTTCTCTAGTTGTAATTTATATGCTCCCATGCCTATCCCCCTATTTTCTTTTATTATGTAGATTTTCTCAGTTTGGTATGAACATAATTCTGTGCTTTGCTTTGTTGGTTTCTTTAGTGTTTCTAAGGACAAGTTCCCCGGTTGGAACTCTCAAGTCATTACTTTGAATTGATGAACTACATGGCTCAAGTTTTTTGTTGGCTAACTTTAGGAGAAAATCGTTCTTGGACTTCATCAAGGACATTGAGTCTATCTTAGAGGGTGCTAAGATTATTTTCTAGTCACTTGGTCCATGTTATTGAGGATGTCTTTCTTACTCAAGCTGAAGTGTGGAAAATTGTTACGTCGGCCCATCCTGGGCCGGCTGGACCGGTCCACCCTGGACCGGTCTTGGCTTATAGCCGGCGGAAGAAAGCAGGCCAGGGGGGGGGGGGGCGGAAACATCAAGGAGGGCCCACTTGATGTAAATTCAATTTTGGGAGGGAATATTTGAATGAGAAGGGTAATTAGGTAAATTGTAATCCTCCTTTCATGTTTAATTGGGAGGAATAGGGGGAAGGGAGGCTTATCTTGAATTTGAATCATTTTTGAGATCTAGGGTTTGTGTTCTTGGGCTCTAGGCTACGGCTAGAGATTTGGAGAGTTTTTCCTTCCTCTCGAATTGAAGGAAAGTTGTATCTTGCAAGTGCTTTTCATCACTTATTAAATAAAAGTGTTTGCTTTGTTTCTCTTACGTTTTCTCCTTCGTTTTCTCTCCGAATCCACTGTTTTTTGGCTGTTTTCCTGTGTGGACAGCAGTTTTCGTCCTAGATCTACTTGGTTCTTGGTGTGAAACACTCGGAAATCCAAGTGTTTCCTATCAAAAATCTCAGCCAAAAAGGCAGCTTTGGTGCTGAAAGCTTAGGAAAAAAAGAGTTTCATCTGTAATTGTTGGAGCCATGTGTGTTGAAAGCTTTGTCCTTTATTTTGTTCATCTTATCTCACGTCTTATGTTTTCTATGATGATAAATTTTGAGATTTGCATAAACTCTGCCCTACTTGGCAAAAGTTGGCTTGGAAGAATTGTCTAGTTGAGGGTCATCAAATAGATATAGGCATAATCATCGTGTTTCTTATAGAGCAATTCATGAGGCACCAAATGTAGGCTTGTACTACTGTACGAGGTTGTTCATATCCACTATTAGTACTGAACATAATTTCATCATTTAATATAATCTATGGTGAAATATTTTTGCAATTATTGGATTTGAATATAGGTGGAAAGAAACAATAATCCAATGTTTGAAAATTGGTTGATGGTTTATGATATAAAGTCAAATTATTTACATTAAAAATTGTATTAATATTTATGTTTTTTGGGGACTTCAAACTTATAAACATTCATCACAAATGTTGTATGATTGTCGTAATTTCCTAGTATTTAATTTTTTAAAAATTCATGTAGAAAACCTTCAAGGATTTAAACGTATCATCACTTTATTACATTCCTGATTTTCTACATACTTCTTGTTTATATATATTGTAGATTTAAAATTATCATAATTAGTAGCTTGTTGTGTGAATATTCTTCCAAATCTTAGATATGCTATGCAAATGTTTGTGTAAAATTTGGGATGCCTACAATTTTTTTTTAAAGATGGTTGTGAAATTGTTGTGAATTAAATATTTTTTTTTAAAAGTTGTTATCATTAATACAATTTCTTTTTGAAAAAAATCAGACAATAACTTTTTAGCAATTATTATAAATTAGCAAATCTGGTTGTATAAAGTAGATTTACCACCACAAAAATATTTTGAAAACAGCTACAAAATAGTAACCAAATGAAAGCATGACAGTGTTATAGAAGGCAAAGAAGTGAGAAAGCAGCCCCAAACATACCCTTAATAGGAAGCTCAATAAAATATTTTAGTTTATAGGTTGAAATATTACCAATTTCAAATGGACTTAACTACTGGATCAATTGGCAAATGAATTATATGCAAATTCAGTTACAATTAATGTTAGATCCCTAAAATGCATGCTCTTTGAACTAATATTATATCATATCACTAAAATTTCTATTATTTAATTTAGTTTGTTTAATTTTGAAAATTTTAATTGAGTTTCCATCTTTGTTTCATTAAGCTAAAAATTAACTTATAAATTTTATTTACTTTTGGCTCACAATTGCTTTAGGTAAACTGTACAGTTTAACAAACTCAATATAAGTACGTTATAGGCATAGATGGCTCGTTTACAACTTTATTGCATGGAGTAAAATGAGCAGTTTTAGAAGAGTGAACCACAATGGCAAAACATATATTTCCTTATATGTTTGTGGTAGTATTAATATGAAATTTATGTAGATATGTTCTCAACGTTTATAAGAAACAGGAAATGAGAGCGTCATCCAAAATTAAATATATTATCTTTAGTCTTTTGACAAGTTTTGCATAATGAAACTATTTGTGTTGCATCTCCTTTTAAAATTTGGCTGCGGAAATCCATCCTTAGTCATAGCTATTGTTTTATTTATGCCAAAATGACCCTCAACAGTATCAACATGTAATTCTAGAATGAGAACATCTAATGATGAATCAAGACTAGTTCTTTTTAAAAGATAGATATTGTAATAAAAAAAAATTCTTATTAAGCACATGCGGCTCATTATTTGAGGTGTTAATTCCTTGCAAGTAGCAAAATCTTCTTTAATATAGTCAAAATCACGCACTTTGAATTTTCATTTTATGAAAAATAATAAAAATTTACTTCATGCTTGGCAAGCTTATTTTCTATCCCATCACATGTTTTTAGTATTAAAGTATATTCTATGAATGTTCAACTAACCTAGCATTTCTATGACTTAGTATCTTTTATAAATTCATATATTTTTACGCTTCATAATTAGAATATGGGACAAACTCTTGAGTTAATAAATAATATGTCTAATACTGAAGGACTAAGGACTTGCGCAAGTACATAAAACTCACTGTTATGGTTAGAATATTCTTTTCAGCTTCATTTAAATTTTCACTAAAAAGTAATATGATGTCATTTTTAACTTAAAATCTCTCCTATACCTATACTATAAGCATCATAAGAATCCTTGAATATTTTTTAAATATGGCAATTTAAGCATAGGTGCATTTGTAGTCATTTCTTTAATTTTCTTAAAATCACCATCAACATATTTGGTCAAATGAAATATTCTATTTTAGATAGTTAATAATTAATGCCAGGTCGTTGAAGACTTTGAAGCTCATGAATATTAATAGATATTGGCCAATCATTAATTGCTTTGACCTTATTAAGATCAACAAATACTGATTTACTTGGTCCAATAAATCCCAAAGTACACATATGGTGTGACAAAACAACACTTTCGATTCATATATATATATATATTATAGTTTCTCAATTTGTAATATTGTAAGATAAATCAAATTTTCTAATTTCACCATATATCAAGATATCACCAAAATAAACAACCTATTGACACTGAAAGGTTGAATTATATGATTCATAGTTCTCATAAAAATGCTTGATGCATTAGGTTAACCCAAAGTTATAATCAACATTCATATCATTAATCTTTAGTTTTAAATCCAACTTTTCATTCATCCCCTTCTCGCATGTTCACTAATGCGTCCTCATATTAATTTTTGAAAACATTATAGCTCTGTTCATTATTTTTTATATCATTAAATCTAGGTATAATTAATCAATATTTGATGATAATCTTATTAATGATTCTATTATCTATAAATGTCCACTTACTTTCATCTTTCTTTGTATAAGCAATGCAGGAAATACACAATAATTAATATTTTATCTGATAAATATATATATATATATATATATATATATATATATTAAAAATCATACAATGCATGACTAACATCTTGAGTTATATTTATTCTCTCCTCATTATTTTCGATATCATTAAATCTTGGTATAATAAATCAATATTTAATGATTATCTATTTATGATTCTACTATCTACAAATGTCCACTAACTTTCGTCTTTCTTAGGTATAAGGAATGCAAGAAATCCACAATGATTAATATTTTCTCTAATAAATCAATGTTAAAAAAATGATTGTCATTTAAGTTAGCATTTCCCTTTGGATTTATCCTATGATATGAAAAATTTGGCAAAGATGATCCAAAAATCAAATCAATAGCGTTGAGGAAAAGCATTGGTAGATGTGAAAGACAAACATAAAGCTTTTTTTTTTATTGGAAAAGACAAACATAAAGCTGATGGTACAATGAGTAGCAACTTAGGGTATATTTGTGATAATTGTTTCACTGTTTTTTTTTAAGAAGACTGCTGCTACACTTTCATTTGGTTACTATTTTTTTTTTGTTGATTTTTTAAAATTTTTGTGCAATCAGATCTGCTAGTGTTATAGTTATAAGAAAGTTGTCTAATTTTTTTCAAAAAGAAAAATATTTATAACACCACTAGTTGCTTTACAATCTCATTTATAAAAAGCTAACACCCGCCCTAAACAAACTCTTAAAAATGCTTTATCTTATTATTCATTAGGTTTTTAGAAAAAAAAAGGAAAATTTTGTATAGCTATTTTTTTCTACTCTCTTTCTGCTTAGACTTTGAGCAAACAAATAAAAAAAAAATGCTTTTCAATACCATTTCTTTCCCTTAATTAATTTCAAACATACACAACTTTAATGATGCACAGATATATAACTACAAATTTTATTGATTCTTTGAGCTAATTGTAAAATAGTAGATTTTTAATTGTTTATGTTTTAGTTTTGCAGCTATTGTTAAGTCCAAAAATGGATTTCCTACCCATAAAGATGTTTTTTCAATGTCAACTATTGGTACATGATATACTATAATTAGATTCATTACAGGTTGCCCAACGCAAGTGTACTAGCTTTGCTTGATATTGGATCGATTTTTGTTGCCCTTGTCATTTATTCTTGCTTAGCATTTTCCTAGTCCTTTCGAGATGCTACCCATGAACCATGTTGCTAGTGAGAAGCTCGTCTTCCTTGTTAGCTATTTGAAATTTGAAATCCATGTCATGTCCTTTATGTATTGGTCCTTATAAGCGAGATTTGTGGTTGACACCTAAGATAATGTTGTATATACTCTTTTGCGTTATCTTGTGTTGATGCTTAGTACAATAGCTTGGGATTGGTGCTGCATTGCCTTCATGGAATTTTAAACATAAATGAGAAACAGATGTTTTTAACACTATTCTATCTTATTATTATTTTTCCTTCTCTTGCCTATATGTAGGCACTCATTTGCCTGTATTAGTATAACAGATAAGTAAAGATGTGTACCTTTATAATTTTCTCTCACCTTCTAACTTAGTATAATAGTGTGATTTTGATTTCCTCCTTAGACTCCTTTTTTCCCCTTTCAATCCCTCCTATACGTAGCTTGAGCTCTTCTTGCTCTTTCATTGCATGACCCTTTCGGCCTCCCTGTCCTGTGTCTTATGAATGCCTTATTAGTCATGCAATCATTGCATGTATTGTTTAGCAGGCTTACCCATGATTGCCTTTACTCGCACCACTGTCCATCATCTTCCGCATCCATCTATTCTCATCAGCGTCCTGCTTAAAGGAGCACTCTTCCTTGTTGTCTACACTCGCCAATTCCCACAAGGCATCAACCTAGCCTTTGTCGAAGGCATAGGGATAATGAGACCCAATTCATTGATATGTGACTTTCTCTATTGATGCGCTCAAGTACCATGCCCTGCTTGGTGTGGCCAAGGTCATGCTCACCGGCTTCTCCATCGCATGTGAGGTAAATGTGGGATGATCATACTTGTTGCTCATACCTATATCTCGTCATCTTCACGATGTTGAAGTCCTTGTTACTTTGCTCCGCCAAAGCCAATTTTCTGCCACACAACCCAAACACCTTTCAATCATTCATCGGATTTAAACCTTGCAATAATGTTGACATCCTCACCAAAATCAACTTTTACTCGGTTGTATTGCTCATCAAAAGATTGCTAACCTCAACGATCTACTTTGTTTTTCAATGGCAAGTATTGTTGGGGGTTTTTCCTCAGTAAATGCTCTCTATCACTACTCTCCTCAATACTCTCAATCAATTCTCTGTTACTACTCTGTTGATGTTATATATCACTACTCTCTATTCAAGGATATTTTTTTATACTTTTTTGAGATGAATCATGTTGTCAACTCTTTGCGTCTAATTCACACAACTTTAATGATTCAATCACACTATGGTCACTATTGTCACTATTGTAAACACATATACGTGAAAAGGTTGGAGTAGTTCTAGTGGAAGATAATATTAGATAGAGTTGCCTTAGATGGTTTGGTCACATAAAATGACGGCCTTCCGATGACCTGGTTAGGAAAGTAGAGGTATTAGATTTAACTTATGTTAAGAAAGGTATAAGTAGACCTAAAAATATTTGGTTAGAAAATATTAGAAATGATCTTTCTTTATTAGATTAAACGAGAATTTGACTTTCAATATAACAAGGGAGAAAAATGATTCATGTAGTCGACCACACGTAGTGGGACAAAGGCTTGATGTTATTGTTGTTGTCAATATCTTCTGTTCCACCTTAAGTTTGCTAGAATTGTTATAAAACGTGACAACCTATTTTTATATGAATATTGACTTTTTAACTTTTGAATATTTCATTTCTATTGAGGATATTCTCCTTTTATTATATTTTCATTTATTGTTCACTCTTGCTTGTATATAGGCGAGTATTTGTTTGTACTAGTATTGCAATGGTGTAAAGATGTAGACCTTTCCAAATTTCTGTCCCCCTCTAACGAACACTATAGAGAGAGAATTTATGGCAAGAGCACTATATTTTATTGGAAACAACTGTTCCCAACGTATAATCAATACAAAATAAGTTGAGGTTGAAAATTTAGTTGATGCAAAATAAATTTAGTCTTTCTCTAAGCCATTGGAACACTACATATTGGTGTTAGACCTTGCCTCAGCTGAGAACAAAGTGCAGGAATGGCATGCCTCCCCTTCTGGTTGATTTTCAAAATAGTATGGTGTGTGCATGCGAGCTCATGTCCGTGACCCCATCGTTGGCATTTTCAGTTGGACTAAAGTAAATAAGTGGAAGATTAATTTTGTGATGAGAGGCTATGAAGTTGCTTGTTGCTCATTCTCTACATTCTCTAACTTGATTTCCACTTTTGCTGCTGCAGCAGCAGCAATCCTGCTGAGCACTTTAGGCTTCGTTTGAATTTTTGGTACTTTTGTAAAAGACAATTTTAAGATTCATTGGTTCAGAAAATGGAGTTTTTTTACCGAAAAGCATACATAAAAAGCTTTCTCAAAACAGCAGAAAAATGAAACAAATGGAGTTATTGGGAACTTGATTTGACGAACGAAACAGTAAATAAGAAATGAATTTGTCATTTTAAAATGGAATAAGCAAAAAAAACTTCCGATCAAACAAAGCCTTAGTGGTTGAATTAGATAAATAGTTGGAGTTAGGCATTTAAGTAGAAAGTGGCTTTACATAGTGCACCTATCTGCCATGTGAGCCTATCTTGTTTGTTCATTTTGTATCCATCCTCCTTTAACCCAAACTGATTATTGCAAGAGTGGTTTGGCAGCTTAAGTTTTTCCAACTGTTCTCTTATGCTATGAGCCTATGATCATTTTTGGCTGAATGAATCGATCATGGTGGCAATCTCCCCTTTTTTCAGGCCATAGTAAATTTTTAGGCATTATTTTCAGTATGTGCTTTATTTCCCATGATGCCATGAAGGACTCAAAAACTTTGCATTTGTCATATATCCATTAATGTGATTTCGACTACTGTTATTTCAAAATGAGACATTTTATCATACAAACAATATAAATTTTGAAACTCTATGGCTGCTTGTTTTCAGTTCCAAGAAATTTCAGATTGCTAGAAGAGCTTGAAAGGGGGGAGAAGGGTATTGGTGATGGAACTGTGAGCTATGGAATGGATGATGCTGATGACATTTATATGCGTTCCTGGACAGGAACAATCATTGGTCCTCACAATGTATGCTTGCTTCTCTAATCTTTTAAAGTATATACAACTATGTAGTTCAATAGAAAATCTCCCTTATAAAAAGCATTGAATATTTGCATACCTAAAGGCCATTACTACTCTAATACTCTTCTTTTGGTTCTTTGCAGACTGTTCATGAGGGTCGGATATACCAGTTGAAGCTGTTTTGCGATAAAGATTATCCCGACAGTCCACCAACGGCTCGCTTCCAGACCCGTATTAACATGACTTGTGTGAACCAGGAAACTGGAGTGGTAATCGTCATTATTTCACAGAACTATGGCATCTTTAATTACATTGGTGTTATATCTATCATATATTCTAAATTTATCAGGTTGAACCAAGCTTGTTCCCAATGCTTTTGAATTGGCGAAGGGAATACACAATGGAGGACATACTGATTGGTCTGAAGAAAGAGATGTCTTCTCCGCAGAACCGAAAGCTTCATCAGCCTTTAGATGGTGAGCAATCTTCTTAGGCTGCCTTTGCAACAGCTTTTTTATTACTTTCTAAAGCAACTTTCTAGTATACAAAAATTTAGTCTAAAAGATTTTTTACTAAAAACTGCTTTAAAAAGCAGTAAGAAAGCCGTCCCAAACAAAGCCTTAATCCTTAAGCAAACTTTCAAGCATTCAAAGATTTGATATAGTTTGAGCTCTTTGGTGACCGGATGAAAGAAAGATTAGTTATGCTTGCAAAATGATTTAATTTGCAGGCAATGATGATCAGAGAGTGGAGCAAAAAGGCTTAGTTTTAAGGTGTGCTATTCTCTAAGCTGGAGGGTCTAACTCGGCACTGTATATTCATATATGTATGTTACCGGAATTTATGCTTTAGAATTAGATGGGATTATTTGCAAGCTTACGTTTAATCATAGGGTTATCTGACTTTTGGAACTGGACTCTAAACTTCAAATAATGTATGAAATTATTGGCAAGTTATGTGAAGCTTTTGTGCATGAAGTATAATGAGGCCTCGTTTGAGACGGCTTAATTTCGTCTTTTCAGTTTCAAAAAGGTAATTATTTTTTTTTTACTGTTGTTTGCATGTCATTTTTGTAGTATTTTTGTACTGTAAAAGCTTTCTGTATTAATTTTTTCCGTTAGAAAAAATTCCGTTCTCTCAAACAATAGTTTTAAAATTATCTTTTAGGAAAGGCACAGAATAACCAAATGAAACCTGAGTGGTGTTATGCTTTCTACTTAGCATGTTATAGCATGCGTGGTTATTTCATTTTGGCCATACAGTTCACTTTTGTGATTTATCTGAACCCATAGTATTTTATCAGTGTAAAGCTTCTGTGGATTCAATATCAAATCACTAAAATAAAATAAATGACTGGGACTTGATAACTGTGCATAGGCAATTATAATGATAACTGGAGAGGATTTATGTGAAAAAAAAAAAGGAATGTTGATAATTGGAGAGGATTTATGTGGGAAAAAAAATGAACTTTTAGGACAATATCTGGTTATTAGGTTGTTGCCAACTATAGAAATGTCACTGATAGCTTTTGAATTAATGTCTGTGCATGAAAAAAACAATCAGAATAACAAGAAGATTATTGACTAAAATGGCATGAATACAAAATACCATACGAGCAAAGATTTAGACTTTGTTTAGGACGGCTTTTATAATGCTGCTTAGAGCGGGTTTTTAATACAAAATAAAAAATTTTGTATTAAAAAGCTCTTCTAATAAGCAGTAAAAAAGTTGTCTCAAATAAAGCCTTAGGATATGCTTGGAAAGCAAAACGTTACTTTTTTTAAAGTTAGCTTAGAAAGCAGTTTTTTTGGCATAAAAATTATTTGAAAATAATGAAAAAAGAATAATTAAATAAAAATTGTAGAATAGTAAGAGAGTTATCCAAAGTAAGCCTTACTTCTAAGGATGCTAGCATTTGCCATTGTGCAAATATGCTTTTTTTTTTTTTTTTTCTGAATATTCCAAAGTAAGGTCAACAAAAAGAAAGTAGGAGCAAATACTTGGTGCTTTTTTGCTATAATATCAGCAACAGATTTTAAAATCTAAAGTCATTTTCATTGTGCCTATCAGTTTACTTGATAAAGATTTTGAGTTGAAATTTAGAAATTTTTTAAAGATGTTTAATAGAATGTTTTCAAATCTCACTGAAATAATCAGTGGGCATAACACCTTTAAGCATTTCAACCAACTAAAACATGAGAAGGGGCACAACAAAAAGGAGGAAGCTGCACACAAAAATATAGGAATGCGTAATTCTTAAAGCTTCATTTGGGACAGTTTTTTTATTACTTTTTAAAGTAGTTTTTTAATATAAAAATTAAATTTTTTGTACTAGAAAGTTGATTTTAAAAAACAATAAGAAAGTTGTCCCAAATAAAGCCTAAGTTTATGTTAGGAGATCCTACCATGAACGCTCCAAATAATATTACAATATCATAACCATGTAAAAATCACATCAAATTATGTTGATTGTTTTGTTATAAATTGGAGTATGCATGTTGACTACAAGATCTCAATAAGGCTCATCCCAAGAAAAGCTTTCTCTCCTATGCATCAACTACCTTATTAATGTCACCTCGACATTCAATGCTTCGCTTCATAATTGGGAACTTTAAGTACATTAAAGTTAAGATTAACACATATGAAGAGGCAACATCCTTTTGCTTTTATAAAGATCAACAATTCTATAAAGATATGAAAAATCTGTACTATATAATATCAACTCATAAAATAAGGATTTAAAAGGATCTTTTTGGTTTAACCATAGAATTGTATGTAGTTGATATGATGGTAAAGAGATTTGATATTTCTCAATGTATTCAAGACATAGAATCATGCATCTACCCCCTTTATCAATATAATATACAACTTATTCAAACAAATGTGATTTGTGGGTTACTTCAAGAAAGTTTATCTTATTTTCTTGCTATATATAAAAATAATTGCCCAAACAAGATAAAGATGAACTAGGACATGAAACACTATTTAATAATAAGGATGATATATGTTTAAATGGATAGATAGTTGTTTATGTTGTCTTATTTTCTTGTTATTTATAGAGATAATTATCTTCATTTCTTCAATATATATAATAAGATATAAAAACACTAGCCCTAGATGATTGATGAGTGGGAGTATACCTTTAAGAAGCTTAAGGCATACTTGGCCTCAAATCCTCTATTATTTTAGCATTTTTCAAGATGAACTTTATACATATAACTTTTTATCTCTCCTTAAGCATTGAAAATTCTCAAGGAAAATTTGCTTCTTTGATTCACTCATAGGGTGGACCCGACATAGATCCATAGAGGCCAATTTTCTTCACCTACTTTATCTCTACACAAGCTGGGCATAGCCAGGGTGACCAAACATACAATTATCATACCTTGTTACACTAGTAGAATTTAGATGGATTCCAATTTTTCTCCCTTTGAGTATAGCATAGTTGGGGTAAACCAAAAACTATTTCCAGCCATCTTAGATCCCTAGTGAATTGTTATTTTCTTCTTGGCTATGATAAGGTTTCCCTTGTTCCCTCACAAATAGACACTCATTTATCCATGATATATATATGTCTATTAATCAAGGTTATTATGGGTGAACACTATTTATAGAAAATATCATATTGAATTTTCATTATAGTCCTTTTTTTTATTCGTCATCTACATAGGATGACGTTATCTCAAGTTTATTAGAAATAACCATTCACTTTAGCATAGTTTCCCACACATTGAATGCAACATGAGTAGTTATAACTAACATCCACTAGTTCCCCTTGTGAATCATATACTTATTAGGAAAAATAAAACATGTACAAATTATCTTATTTCCTTAATGTAGACCAAATTCATGTATATCTTTCATTTATGGGTGTCATGTATTTGGCACCTTATTTATATCTAAACTTGATATGATAATCAAAACCAAAACCTTCGAGCATATCTTCTTATAGGGTTCATATTTGAGTCTTCTCAGGAAGCCTCCTGCCAAAGGCAATCCATGGGCATGATGATTTTCCTTTTTTTATGTGGTCTAGTAATTAAATAGTATGAGTGATTCCTTGAATCAGATAAAAAGATGAGAGATCACACACATTGTATCCTCCATAATATAATTTTTTTTTATCAAACATAGTCTAGGTTAATAAAACATGTGTTAGGCTCACCTCAAATCCCCAATGGATTCTTTGTATCTTTGTTCAATGTTGCATATAATTAACTCATCTTAGGCCATGAAGCCTTTCCATCTTTCAAGTTTAGTTGTTGGTAGGTTGAATGCAAATTGATGCATTTTCTTTTGCTCATTTCCCTTATAGAGCCAAGGTTTCCTACATACCTAGGTGTATATCTCATATTCAAATTCTTTTATAAGGCTTCCTACTTAAGAAAACCTATGGATGTGGTTATTTATCAAGTTGTATGTGGCTTAATGATCTTACGAGCACGGGAAGCCCTAAATTGAGAGATCACACTAATTAGACTCATTCAAGGGACTTACGCACACCATGTGAAGTGTCATTTCCTTTCCCAAATTACTTATCCTAATCGAATTAAGATTTATGAAACCAAACTTTCATTAAGCTTAATAATGGAACAACTACAACCAATAGTGGATCACCATCAGTTGCCTAGATTCACATAAGGTATATTGGAAGGTTGTATAATATGAGGTTCCAACTTACCATTAGAGAGATAGAGTCTAATTCTCCTAACATGAGCTTTTATTCTTTTAGCTTCAATGAGATTCACTCAATAAAAGGTCATCCCATGTCAATAAAGGAAGAAATTCCTCTAATTCATAGTTTAATTTTTAACTCATACTTCCTTGACTCTTAAAGGTTCATCCTACCTTTGGTCAAGCTCGCCTCATAGAAAGACATCTCCTGCTGATTGAGAAAGAAAGTCCACACCTCTTGAATAAGTTATCAATGTTTATATTCTTGACTCTTATAGCTTTTTCACATAGTTTATCTAATAAAAAATACTCTCATAATTGAATACCCTAGTTTTAGGATTTACCTTGATTATAATTGTTGCCCTCTAATTATATTATGGAGCACTAGTATCAAACTAAATCCTCTAGCTTTAAAATTCACCTAGTTATGATCATTATACCTTTATAGGACCCTCCTTTATTATCACAACTTGCTAAGTAGATCTAAATACAAACCTTAAACTAATTGCATCTAATAGTGGTTTAGCCATTCTTATAAGTTGATTTAAGCCCATAGCTTGGCCTTATTTTTCACTTAAGAAATCATGGCCCTCCTTAAGGATCGCAAAGTTTATAATCGACCCTCCCCTCGATGAGTTCTTTTTGATGCAAGATTTCTTGTGATTAATAAAAGATATCCACCTAGAGTTATCCTAAGTTGACTATTGCAACATAAGTTATGATAGTAAAATTGGTGTGACCCCTCGACCTCTTAGCGTTGTTCAATCAGTTTCCCAAGAACCCTACTCTTCATGACGTCCTCTTTGCAAACTGTATTGAGAACCATATTAAGAAACTCATTTCTCAATAACTCATATCTAGAGAATTTGCCTCTTATCAATAATATGTTTTGATTGGTCATTGGTTGACACTCTTTCTTCTTAAGAACATGCACCTATTGGCAACTTCTTCTATCATTATTGAATGCCTATTTTTATCAACTTTAGTTACATCTTCCCTTCTTTTGGGCATCATATTTTCTCAATGACTAATTAAATAGCTCACCTCTCCTTAGCATCTTATTGTTGCCCTTTCCTCACGAGGCCAAACTTCTTTGCGACACCTCTTGAGATAATGACTTTTAATGACTTTATGGGACTTCGTTTATCATATTTTATAGTTAACTGCTTACTGTAATTTTGCTTCCTTATGGATTATCCTTCTTCAATAACTTTTTTTTAATATATAATATATAAATTAGGTATTTCAATAAACCTAAGGATACATCATGCCTTCTTGGAATTTAAATATTCACAGTTGAATTATCTTGCCAGGGTTCCCTTTTGTGTTGAGTGGCTTCATGTCTTATAACCCTAATTGGATTATAAGGGATCGACCATCTCTCACTAAATTTTATGCCTAACACATGATAGTTTGGTGCCAACATGTTAGGCGTCGTCACATCGAGCTTTTCAAATATTTAAATTGGAGCATGCTCGACACAAATTCTTCTTCTATTTTGGTTGGGACAACCTAAGTTTGCCAAAGAGAGAAGATTTTCCTGTAGTGGATGGATCTTTTGATCACTTAGACTTAAGGTTGTAAATGACTGGATATGAGCTCAATTCACCTCTAGCTTGAGTTTGATTTTGATTAATTAACTGAGTTTGAGCTTTAGCTCAAGCTTAATTCTAGGAGTTTGAGTTAACAAACAAGCCAGTTAGTTTATTATGAAAAAAAAAAAAATTATAGTTCATGCAATTAATATAATTAATTTATAAAAAAAGAGAAATTAGAATATATATAATAAAAATCAATTGATACAAGAAAGTGATACATAATTTTTAAATATTCTTAATGAATTTATACTTTAAATCCTGATTTAATATATGTTAAATTCATTTTACATTAATAATTTTTAAATGAGCAACTCACCCTTTAATGAGCTGAGTTAAGGTTGGCTTAAATTTGGCTCATTAGCTAATCAAACTCATCTGATATGTCATTTCTTGAGTCAAGCTCTAGCATACATCCTCTAGTTGCTCTTCTTTTCTTCATTCACTAGAGCCTTTATAATTCTACTTTAAAACTTTGTCTCCTTCTTTCCTCATTTTTTTAGCTCCATTTCCCATGGCCGCAGTGTAGACTTAAAACTTTGGCATTTAGATGTTTTCAAAATTAACGCTATAATTATAACATTCTCACACTTTCCTTTATTTCTTCTCAGGCATGCTTTTCTAATTCTTTCCCATATTATCATTGAATCATCCACTAAATAGAGTTCCTTTGTCATCCCATGATGGCCGAGAGGATCAACCACCCTTGTATTGGCCCAAATTTATGAGGAGAGAACCATTACATAATAGTAGCCACTTGTTCTCAACAACATCTTGTCACTTAGTGTTACATCATCATCCATCCACCCATAGCACTCACTGATGCTACATGAATGTTATTTCACTCATATTACTTATGGTGTCAATGATCAAATGTGTCAAAACTCTTACTTCATCAAATCACTAACTCCTCAACTCTTGCGAAATGATTTCAGAGCCTTTTGATAAAGCCTCATGTACGATCGTGTGCTACAACTTGTTGCATAATGCTGCTCAATTTATTGGGGAAAAAAAAAATTCTTGATCCAACTTACAATCTCACAAGTCTTATGGTGCTATTTTTATTAAACTTAAATGTTGTCTTCCCCTTTATTTCATTTTTTTACATAGAATATATATTACATTGTTATTACTAATTAATAAATACTTGGAGATTCATTTAAAAATAATTTATTGAAAATCGTAGTACTAAGTAGATAAAATATTCTTCATCCATATGCCATATTTGTTCTTTGTAGATTTTATGGTGCAATGTGTTGAGTGTAAAACCCTTAATAGTGTTAAGAAAAAAGCTTGGATGGGTGCAATTTTATGGTTATTAATATTCACTTCCTCCACTCCATCACTTGCTCTTTTTTTTGTAAAAATAATTGTATATTTATTTATTTTCTAATGTACTTTCCATTATGCTATGTGATTCTAGACATTCTATAAGCTCATAGAGTAAAATCTATGTAATGCTTCAAATAAATAAATTTACAAAACTATATAAATAATACTATTGATTAGTGTAAGTTATAAATTTTGATGTTTTCTATAAGATTATTTTAAGTACATGTATTATATTTCACTTTAAAATAGTTTCAATAAAAACAGAAGATCTAATTACAACTTATTTAAAGAATTATAAGAAAATAATATATGCCTATTTTTAGCTTTCTTTAAATTATTTAATTAAAATATGATCATTCATCTAACATTACTTTTTCATTAATATATAAAAACATTAATAAAATGCATATGACAATAATCAAATAGATTGATGTATTATCTTTTACTATATATGTTGATATTATGTTTAGATTTTCCATTCTCTTATATTTCATAATTCTAAATCTCTTAATTAACTTACTCTTCAAACATAATTAGTATTATATACTATTTAATACTAATTTTAGTAATTTATCAATCAAATAATACTTTAATTTTATTTTTATTAGAAATTTAATTTGAAAATTCTCAAATTTAAAATAAATTTATTTAAAAAGCAAAATTAATGGAATTAAAATATTTAAATAATAGTTATTTAAAATAATCATTTATGTAATCTTTATAAATTTAAAAAATATATATTGAAAATATTAGACACGTGCATTTTTACTGGTTGTTACGAAAATTACGGAGGGGCATCTTTGGAGTCCGCCGCGCCACCGTGCCAAACGCCATTTAGCTTTTTCGGCTTTTCGATTATCTCCGTTGCACCCTTCTCTGCCGTGAATGCCCCAAAACTACCGTCACGTTCTCCAATGCCCTAACCGCCATGAATTTTCAAAATGCCTCCGGCGAGCCAACAAGCGCATTGGGATTCGGCGAGAAGGCCGTCATAAAACTCGAACGCGAGGCAAGGTCGGGTGATCTCGACCTATTGCCGCTGTCGGAGAGGAGGAGGATGCTCATCTATCCTGATATGCCCTCGAAGTGCGCTTTCCTTTCGCTTATTCATCTCTTACTTTCTCACTTTACTCAAATCGTGCTGCTCAATTTTTGGTATTTTGTTCGGTTTTAGGGGTCTGAACGTAAAGCGAGTCATCCCAGACTTCAGGAAGGTATATTTCGAAGCTAAAACAAACCACTTCATTTCATAACTATGGATGGACCGCCAAGTGTTGCAGGCTTGCAGCTTTTGTAATTTTTACCCGGTAATCGATTTTCTGCGGTTTTGAGATGTAATGGTTGTTGAGCTAAGATATGGTATTTGTAGGGGGCAGTTTGGTATTATACCATTTCTTGATCAAGTCTTTAAATACAAGCTAAAGATTTGACCATGTTTTAGCTTAAATCTTGCGGAACTGTTTTTTTTTTTTTTCTCTTTAAATCTTACAGTTTTGTAATATCCCATTTTCTTCCGTTTCTTCCTATAAATCTCGAGTTCCTTAGATCCCACCCGTCCCTTTATATCTTCTCCGTGGATTTCTCTCTTGCAATGTTCCTTCTCTCTCACAATCCGACACTCCAACTCACAGTAGCTCGTGATCTTCCTCCTCTCTTACGATATTCCTTCAGCCTCAAATGCTCACAACAACTCAAAAGCAAGCCATTTCTTCATCCTTAATTCATGATTTCACCAGACATCTTTTTTTTTTTAGTTCTATAGGATAAGTGTGATATGCTAGTGTCCATTAATGCTAGAAATCATTTTCTACCAATTTTGATAATCTCGTTGTATTTGTTTCATATACTAAAAAGTTAGGTATGGTTAAAAATTCATTCTAGTTGATTAATATTTTGTTCTTATATTTTAAATATGTTTTTTCTTCTAGAATTTTGTTCATTCCTCTCCTTACCTATTTGCACTGTACTATTGGTGAATATCAATCTTCTTTAGGTCTATAATTCGGATATGAATATCTGCTTTTTATCCACCAATCAAAAAGTCTTTTTTTTTTTTTCATTTTCACTAGCTTCCTTTCCCTTTTGCACATTTCAGTGCATCTCCACTATTTATTAGCGTCCTTTTTTTAAGCTGAGATATGAAATATCTTTCGTCCTAAAGGTTAATTGACGTGTGATTTTTGTAATGGACCTTTTGAAGATTCAAATCCACCGCACTTTTATATCTGCATTTTCCAAGAATTTGTAGAATTTTACTATGCTGTTGTATTCTTAAGAAGTTGAACTACTGAAGAGGCCAACACGCATCTGCAGTTTATATTGCTCATTTTTAATTTTTGTAATGTATGATTGTCTTCCTATATAGGAGTGGCCAAGCTTGCCTAAAGGAGTCAAATTTGATCCATCAGATGAAGAGCTTCTCTGGCACTTGCTTGCAGAAATGGGAAAAGGAGTGGCTAAACGACATCCTTTTATTAATGAATTTATCTTTTCACTTGATGAAGATGCTGGGTTGGGCCATGTTCTTCCTCAATTTCTACCAGGTAATTTGCTAAAAGCATCTTTTTTTTTTCATTTTTTATATGGCCACATTTATTACAAAATTTTGCTGATGGTTGCCATCATTAGGTGTTAAACAGGATGGAAGCGCGTCATATTTTTTCCATAGAAAAATTGAGATGCACCGCAGTAGGAACTTCAAAAGACAGAAGAAACAGGACAACTCTGTTGAGATCTGCTGGAATAGCATTGGCAAATCGAACCTGGTGTGTGTAGATGGTATTCACCAAGGGTCTAAGGAAGTATTGTCTCTCTATATGAACACAGTGACTGGTGGGAACCCATTGAAAACGCCTTGGTTGATGCACCAGTACTGCATTGGCATAAATGAAACTGAGGAAGACTTGGTTGTTTCCAAAATTTTCTATGAGATAAGTTCTAACCAGGACATTCAAGATTCACGAACAGATTCTGTGCATGGTTTAGTTGCAGCAGTGGTTGGTGTAGCTGATTCTCTGCAAGTGGCACCTGAATTTCATGAGAGGTTACATGCTGACTCTGTTTCTGCGGATGCATCATCTCAGGTTTTTTCCACACTTGTACCTGCTGAGCTAGCTATAGAGGAACTTTTTCAGAAGTTTTCCTGCATGAAGGCCTCTGATTTGCATCTGAATTTGTATTCATTAGTGCACAACATAATTGTAGCTTTGCAGAAGTAATCTTTTGATTGTTTAGACAATAGTACCCAAAAATGTTTATTTGTCATTTGCATCCTCTAGTCATTTCTCAACGTAGCTGTGTTTTCTATCTCTCGTTTCACTCTAGTGTAACGAATATGGAAAAAAAGTATCTACTTGATGTTTTTCTCAGGCAAACTTATTGTGGACTCCTCTATTGTTACAGTGCGCAACATAATTTTAGCTTTGCAGAAGTAATCTTTTGATTGTTTATACAATAGTTCCCCGAAAAGTTTATTTGTAATTTGCACCCTCTAGCCATTTCTCAACATAGCTGTGTTTTCTATTTCTCGTTTCACTCTACTGTAACGAATATGGAAAAAAGTGTGTACATGATGTTTTTCTCTGGCGAACTTATTGTGGACTTCTCTATTGTTACAGGCAGTGGAACTCGGCATAGGTGGTGAAACAAATATTAAGGTTGTGGATTATTTAAAATCAGCTAGCTGTCAAAAACCTCCTATTAAATATCTTGAGAAGGCAAAAACCAATCTTGACAAGAATTCTGACGGTACTCTAGCAACTGATGAGCTCGCACTGTTGGAGTCCGCCTGTGAGACAGCTGCAGAAATCAGCATTTTTTGTACAAGTGCAAAATCTGAAATCAGAGATGAGGACCAGGAGTGTGTGGTTGAGAAAAGAGCTGTGAGTTGTTTTGATTCTTAACATTACTCTTTGTTCATGTCTTCTACAATCTTATTGCATACTTTTGTTTATATTGAGATTAATATGCATAGGAAGCCAAGGTATTCTGAATGGGGCTGCCTAACATTCCTAATTCTTATTTTGGTATAAAATGTATGGATATCTAAATATGTGCATGCATATCAAGGTGCGAACATTTATTTTATTGGTTTTTGTGCTCACGCTAAGTTAGACGGGCTTTGCTCTCGTTATTATGCATATATTAAATGTGTGCAGATTTGGATATGCTTTGCCATCTCTGTATTTCTCGCCTTATTCCACATTCACACATCTACTGATGCATATTTGTGGTTGAGGATGACTGTCTGTTAAATTTTTTTAGTGAAGATGGAACAGTATACTGTGGCATAGTTGCCATAAGTGCAATTCACGAGATAGACTTGAATCTGAAGAAGATAATGTTGAAAGAAAAGAAGGTTAGGATCAGGAGAACAAAGCTTTGATAGGGCGAGAGGGGAGAATAACTAGGTTTGGTGACATGGCTGAGGCTCGCTCAACAAGTTTGCGGACAAAGGCTCCCATCGCTCTAAATTTTATGATCAAATTTGTTGTTAGGCGCCTCTTTGCCTCAAAAGGTGTGTTGGGGACAAACTTGCAAATATTTGGTGCATGTGCGTAGCTTTAAATTTGTTACTCCTAACTGCACTAACTTTGCTTGACAGTGTGTTATTGCAGCCAAGGCTGCTAGCGATGGTGTAGATCGTAATATATGGAAGGTCCATTGTTATTATTATTTTTTAGTTGGATAAGTTTACCACCAACATGATGAATTAAGCTTGGTGAGTTATAGTGAACATATATGATTTGTATGAACTACTTCATTTGAATGTTAAATTATGTTGTTGATTGACTTCTTATGATGTCCATGATTTCTTATCATGAAATTAAAATAGGATAAGAATTTAGAATATAGGTACTTTTACGAGCAAATTGATTAAATTAATAGATATTATAATTCATAGGAAGATAAATATTCTATGTATTCAAGAAACTAATGGGTTGGAGAAAAAGCTAAAGAGATTGATAGTTTAGGATTTAAACTTTGATATTCAAGTAGGAGTCTTCTTAGAAATGGTGTAGGTGTGATCATAATTTAAAGTTTGAAGGGTAATATTGCAGAAATTAATAGAATTAGAGATATAATTAAAGTTTTAAAGATTGTTTTTTATGTTAAGATTATTAATGCAATATGTGTTTATATTCTTCAAATAAGTTTGGATGCATATTATTATTATTATTATTATTATTATTATTATTTTGGAGTGACTTAGAAGAATTAATATAAATGATACATCTTGAAGAAAGAGTTTTTATTGGATGAGATTTAAATGGACATGTTGATAGAGTGGTAAAAGATTTTAAAAATATTTATAACGGCTATGAGTTTGAAGTGACTAATGAAGGCGGTATGACTATATTAATTTTTGTTCTAGCTTATGATTTCGTAATTTCTAATACTTAATTTAAGAAAAGAGAAAAACATCTCATCACTTATAATAATGTCGATAATAAAACTTAGATTGATTTTCTTATAAGAAAAATATCATTTAGATTGTAAAAACTATTAAATCATACTGAGTGAAATTTTATGTACTTAGCATTGCTTATTATTTTTTGATTTAAATCCGAAGAGGTGGAAAATGAAAATAAAATAAAATATAGCTCTAAGATTAGATGAGATAATGAAAACATTTTGAGAGTAAGATTCAAGATTATAAGATTTGGTTGTTTATGAGAAAGGTAATGTTTCGTGGGGAAAAAATAGCTAGTGATATTAGAAATATTATAAAATATGTACTTTGAGAATCAAAATGAGAAGTTCATAGTAAAAATAGTTGGTGATAGAATCAAAATTTGTAAGAAAACATAAAAAATAAAATATTTTGTTATAAAATTTGTTTTAGATGTCGAAGCTTGAAAAATTAGAAATGATATAGAGAGACTTGTAGGATTCTAAGAAAACAATATGTAATGATAAAATTCAGCTTTTAATAATTCATATAATAGATTAGATACAAAAGATGTATGTATAAGTTAGCCAAGCAAAGAGATAAAAGAAGTAAATATTTAGTTTAAGTGAAGTATATTAAGGATAAATATAAAAAAAAATTATTATTTTTAAAAGAGGACATTCAACATATATGGATGAGATATTTCAACAAACTTTTTAATAATGATTTTGAGTGATACAATTAACTTTAATGACCTTGACACCCTAAATGAAAATTGAGATTTTTGTTTATTTAGTAGTAAAATTGTAAGTTGTAGAGTCTTTAAAGAAAATGATGTGTGGAAAAGTAGTTGGACTAGATGATATTACAACATAAGTGTGGAAATGTTTAGGAGATCAAGAATTTTTTTGGCATACTAATATTTTCAATATTTTTTTGAAGACTAAAAACATGTCAGATGCATGAAACAGTGTTGATTTTTATTTTTTAGAATAAATCTGATACACAAGAGTGTGCGAATTATATAGGAATAAAGTAACATACATTAAAATTATGGGAGAAAGTAATTGAACATAAGTTACGGCATGATGCTAATGTTTCTCAAATCTAGTTCAAATTCATATCAGGTAGGTTTGCTATGGAAGCTATACTTTTTTTAGAGGTTTGATGGAGAACTATAGAGAGAGTAAGAAGGATCTACATATGATATTTGATTTAGAGAAAACATACGATAAAGTTCCAAGAGAAGTGATCTGGAGAGTTCTAGAAATGAAAAGTGTTAATAATGCTTCTATTCAAGTTATTAAGGATATGCATACAATAACTGTTACTTGTGTTCAAATACAAGGTGGTTTGACCAACTATTTTACTATTTCAGCTGGATTACATCAAGGATCAGTTTTAAATCAATTTATTTTTTCTTTAGTCATGGATGTTCTCACTTCCTAGACATTTGTACCTTGGTGTATGCTTTTTGCTGATGATATTCTTCTTATTGATAAGACTAGAGGAGTTGATGAAAAGCTTGAATTATTGAGTTCAACCTTAGAGTCTAAAGATTTTCGTTTGAGTAGATCTAAAATTGAATACATGTAGTATTTAGTAGTAATAGATCTAGTGGAGGGATTATGACATTGGATGATCAAGTCATTAAAAAAGATTGCGCTTTTTTGGTATCTTGGGTATTTTATTGGAAGCGATAATTCAAACTGATAGTGAGATAGATGGGGATATTATTAGCAGAATTCAAGTTGGATGATTTAAGTGAAGGAATGCATGGGGCCTATTATGCGAGAGAAAAGTACCCCACAAGCTTAAGGAAAAATTTTATTAGAATAGTGAAACCTGCAATGCTTTATGGCGCAGAATGTTGGCCATTAATAGAGAAGCATAAAATTAAGTGTTGCAGGTATGATGATGCCTCAGTGGTTGAGTGGCTTCACAGTTAGGGACAAAATGCGAAACAAGTATATATGTGAAAGGGTTGGAGTATCTTGATAGATAAGATTAGATACATTTTAGATGATTTGGTAATATAAAGCGTTGGCCTTCTGATGAACCTGTTAGGATAGTAGATGTATTAGATTTGACATATGTTAAGAAAGGTAGAGGTAGACCTAAAATGACTTGGTTATAAAGTGTTAAAAATGACATGTTTTATTAGATTTAAATGAGAATTTGACTCTTGATAGAATACAATGGAGAAAAATGATTCATGTAGTCAACCCCACGAGTGGGATATAGGGTCATTGTTGTTGTATTGACTTCCTAGGTTGCTTGCATTTCTTTCTTTTTTTTACTATTATTGGAATTGCCTTTAATTGCATAAATCCCCCCCCCCCCCCCCCCCAAACAAAGCCTTTAATTTATATTTTGTCAGCCAAAATGTGAAGCGTAAGAATTGTCATCATGCATAAGAATCAAACGACAATGCTTTATTCTTCCGCACTAAATTTTATTTGTTTTCATTTCTAAAACTTGAATCACTTGATCTCGTGACTCTTCCAAAAGTCTCCTACAACTCCTAAGCACAGCATACTCCAAGCAGCGTTCATCAGACTTTGTAACTCACGATTGGTTCATTCTTTTCATTTGAATAGGAGACCTCAAATCTATGAAATTTAATTGCCCTTATTTCTTTGAAACTGATATTTAATATATGTTTCGGTGGTGGTATTGTGGCTAATAATAATTTGTGAAACAGATATCTTACTATCTTATTCATCATCTAAGAGTATATAGGTGTAGCACATGATAATATTAAGATGAATGTTTGGCCAAACTTGGAAGGATAGATTAAAAAATGATTTGAAGGATAGTTGAAATAACACATTAAATGGAAAGATGAGAGAATTGATGTAAACTATAATAAGAAGAAGAATAAATATTACTTGTTTACAAAAAACTATATGAAAATAATAAAAATTCATGGATATGATAGATTGTTATAAGGTTATGTCTGTTAAAGGTTAACTATAAGAATGAGATTGGGCTAGCAAAAGATAAAATTGTTGGGGCTAATATAATTAGTGATAAGACTTCTATTAAGACAATTATTGATGATAAAATCATAAATGTGGCAAATGTAGGGGTGTCAATATTTGACCCGACCTGGACGGGTCAAACCATTTTCCATACGGGTATGGTTCGGGCTCCAGATTCCAACCCGTTTATAAAACCGAGTCGGTATCGAGTTGACCTGGAAACCCTTGATCAACCCGGAATGACTTGGACTCCGCACTCTGTAGCCCGATCCCGCGCTCGCGAGTTCGATCCAGCGTTCAGACTCCGCCCTCTAGCGTTCGGACTCCGTAATACCGCGTCCGCACTCGCATGACTCTATCCAATCCGATCATGCGTTCACATTGTTTGTTCAGCATTCGCACCGTCCATTTAGACTTCGGCGTTCGAAGCTCGATCTAGTTTGATCTCGCTGATTGCTTCTCATGTCCGGTCGTCTTAACTCTTCCCTTCGCAATTCGCACAGGTGATCCCCACAACTGTGAGCGTCGATCCCGCGAGCCCTCTGGCTTTGCTATCCTCACGAACAACACAGTGTCAGAGAGGCGGACCCGCTCTCTGCACACACGCACCAATGTAGCCCAGTTTACGAGTCGGGTCAGGTCAACCCGATAACCCGTAAGGGTCGGGTCCGGGTCCGAATTTCTGACCCGTTTACAAAATTGAGCTGGGTTTGGGTCAACCTGCTTGGACTCGGGGCAATTTCAGGTTTGATCCAAACCTGACCTGAAAACCGATTTTGACACCTCTAGGTAAATGCTTATGCTTCTAAAGTTGGATTGAAGATAATTTTAAAAAAGGAAGAAATTGTCAAATTGATGAACTACTACAACTTATACTTGTTGAAGAAAGGATGGTTATTGGAGATTATTTAAATTGCATATAGGTTCTGCTAGGATGGGTTGTGGTATAGTTCATTGTAGTTATAAAATAGGAGATAAAAAATCAATAGAAGTTATGGTTGATTCTACAGTAGCTTATGATCTTGTAATAATAAGCAGTTTCTTTAAAAAAGTAGAAGACTATTACTTACAAAAGTGGAGTCACAAAATCACAAATAGATATCTTCTCACTTGGAATAAAAGAAAAAAAATCTTCTTGCAAAAATTATAAGGTTGCTTGTGAAATTTTGACCACATTACATAGGATAGAAATTATGAATATATATACATTAAGAGTGTTAAAAACATAAAAAAATTATAGTTTTAGGATAAGTTGATGTAATTTGAATGCTGAGATATTGCTAATTTCTTAGGATTGGCTACTAAAAAGTAATTATTATTCTTTAGTTAAGCCAACCTTGATGAGGTAGGATACAATGATTAGTTCTATTAAGAGAATTATTATAAAAATTATAAGAGAGTCTAGATATAGTTTTGTATATTGATAAAGAGTTTTGATGGAGATGAGGTGCAAAGGGTCATTAATGAATGTAATATGATTTTAAAAAAAATAAAAAAATGAATACTATTGAGACTTTTAATGATTAAAAGAAAGCTAGAAGTTCTGTAAAAACGTTAGTGAGTTAAGCAAAAATTACAATTTTAATAGCTTATATAATTGGTTTGGTACTAAGGATGCAAAAAAGGAGAAATTGGGATGTATAAAATAACTAAGTGAGAGATAAGAAATCTTTAAATTTTGATTAAGTTAAATATATTAAAAATGAGATAGTAGGATGTTGATTAAATATTAAACATTGTGGAAAGATGAAAATGCTGTATTGAGAAATTAATAAATGATAGAATAAAAAAGAATTATTTTGGAAGAACTTGATAAATAATAGAGTGAAGTATGGTTGAAAATTGCACAGTTGGTTATCAAGGAAATTTTCTTTTCTTCATTAAGTGAGGTGCAAGCTTGAAGGCGTTTTGAGGTATAAGCCTGATAATTAAAAATAATGTGAAGCCAAAATGAAGTTAATAAGTAATATATTAGCATCATAAACCATTAGTATAAAAAAAGATATATTAACATTCTAACACAGTAAATATTAATAGTTTGCATGCATATCAAATAACAAAATTGCGCAAACTGTAAAGTATCAAGTAATAAATTGTTCAAAGCATAAGTGCAATTTAAATATCAACTAATAGTAAGTTTCTCACTCTCACTTCGATTGTCGAACATGGCATCATCCAATGATTTAATTAAGAATACAACAAGTAAGCAGAAGTAATCAGAAGTCCTCAACATTGTCATCATTAATGGGATTTTCCTTGAGGTTGTCTTCATAATTAATAGCTTTCTCCCTGTCTTAACTTCAATTTGAGTTCAAATTATCCAATTCTTCATCATCTTCTTCAATCTTAGTTATTTTTATTTATTTTAATCAGTAATAATCAATAAAAATTAAGAATATTAATTAAAGTGTAAAGTAACTTCAAAATTTTAAATTATTATAGATATCTTTTCTTTTTGTTTGTTTTTATTGTTGAATTGTGTTAAATGTACTTTTTTGTTTCCGTCCCCATTGAAGAAATCAACATTCAAATCTCCTTGTTGCAAATCAAATGTTGTGACCTCATTACATCATTCATCATTTGATAGCATGCATATCATCAAATAGTAGGGAATCCTCATCATCATTCAAATCCCTTTTTTCTGAGATTTTTTTATTCAATCTTTTTGTTGTATATTATATGTACTAAGGAGTTCGTCCTTGTAGTCTTTAGATGTTTTTTTCGTGTGAATTTGATTATATGTGTTATAGTTATGTTCACATCCATATGATGAGCATGTAGTCCCATATCTTAACATGAAAGCATTGTAGCTGAGTGACATCATCAAACTGGATCCACCATTCAATAGAATTTGGAAAAAAATTGTAGTTAGAACTTAGAATTTATAAATTTAGAATTTCGAGGGTCCTTATTTCAATCAAGGTATTAAATATTAAAAGTTATTTGAAGAATATTTTCCATCTGTATCTTTAGCTTGTTGTAATCCAAAGAAATCTTCTTTATTCATAAATTAAAAATTCAACCATGCATGAGGCATTGACATTAAATTCAAGACACGCGGGAAACGAGAAATTGTGTAAGTTATCAATGTACATAATTATTTCTATCATGCCTGATAAATTAAAACATACAACAAAATCTCTCTCTCTCTCTCTTTCTATATATATATATATATATATAATAGTCCCATATCTGAACACAAAAAATTGAACATGGTGGCCCCATTCTCTCCTTACAAAACAAGTAGGCCTCATCCTCATTTTTCTCAACTTCCTCTTCTCCTTCTTGCGTGAGATGCGTGCAATTTCTTGGTCCAATCTCACGCTCCCACTTGCTCTTCCCTTTGTGAGCCTCTCTTGCTTTCTTTTTCTCATTCACAAATTCCTGTGAAACCCTTGGCAATAGAGAAGCATAAATTTATTATGTGAGTGCACTAAAAAGGGCATCGATGGATCAATGACATGTGAAGAGGTTGTGATTGGGTGCTCATTGGTGAAGGCATAAATGGACAAATTGCTATGAGGGAGAAGAGGAGTTATAGAGATGTGTGGATTTAAGTTAATCCTGCACAAACCCTACTCGTATCTTGCTACAACATCATCCTTGAAAGTCATCATCTTCGGTGACATTGTCATTGCCTAACATCCATGAAATTCATCATCTTCGGCGATGTTGTCATCGCCTTCGACCTGCCACCACTCCTTCCCCTAATCTCTCTTGCCAAGTGTACCTACTCGACAGTTGTTGTCGTGAACTCCTTTCCCCAACAAGTCTGTCGTTGGCCTCAATCCAAAATTGCCAATTATTTCACTATCAACTTGCTGACGACCTCATACCTTAAGTGCCATCTCTAGCTAAACCTCCTAATCATCAATTCATCTCTCCAATCCCTCTTATTTTTCTGTTCTTTTTCTCCTTCAATCTCTCTAACCCTTGTCTCTCCACTTTGTGTCTCACTCACTCTCTCACTATCTTTCTCTACAGTTTGGTCCATCTTTCTCTAAAATATTTTTTCTCTCTCTATCTCTAAAAAAAGAAAACAATATAAAAGGAATACCAACAAAAGAGAATGAAAAACAAAAGGAGAGGCAACTATGTGTATATGACTCGCTCCAAATTCATCAGTTTGTCCCAACATTTGTTGTACACATCCTTACAAAATATAAAACAACATATAATTGTATTGAGTCTCTCTAAGCTTCTCAGAATCAAGTATTCTTACTCTTTCTTTATTCTACTAGAAATTAATTCTAAGTTGATCCTTGAAATTCTATAAAACTAAATCTTTGAAATACAATTATTTAAAATCATATAAAAATATTAGCCAATGTTTTGATTAAAAATATATAAATTACTATTTTAATCAAAAACTTTCTCAATGGACAAGCATTTTTAGAATGTAGTTAATTATAGGGGCATGCCCTTATGAGAAACTTATATCCCAGAATAAAAATTAACCCCTATTTAATTAAACATATTGTGTAGGTGAAAATATCTTGGCATATAAAAGTAAAATGCAAACTTTTTTTATTCCATTGTGAAATAATAATTTTTTTCTTTTAGTATAATGTATTATTTTCTAAGCTATACTTGATCATAAAATATTTTATATTTGTTAAAAATAGAAAAAATCCCCATCACCCAAGAGTTTTTGACTCTGCAAATTCACATTAAAAATTGACATTGAGTTTATAATTTATTGTAATAATTATGGAGATTGGAGCTGCTTATAAAGAATATGCAAAGCAAGATGACTTGGTGTAAACTTCTTATAAATGATATAATTCTAATTAGTGAGATATTTGAGGAAATGAGTAAAAAAAATTGAATAATAGATGAAGACTGAGAATATGATATATAATTTTTGCGGGCATGCTGAGAAAGTTTATCATCCGGTATTATTAGAAGTTAAAATTATATATGTGTGATAGTTTTAAGTATTTTGGAATTAATATATGGAAGAATGGTGATATATATGATGATCGTTTTAATTTTATCCTTCAGTAAGGAATATTATAAATAGTACGCTAATAAAATATTATTTTAAAGTTAACTTGGAGGATATATTGATAGATCCTTTTCTAGAAACATGATGAAGAAAAACATCAACAATAATAACAAAAGTAATAGCTTGCATGGTAAGCGAGGAAATTAATTGTGAGTTATCAGTTGTGGAAAATGTGCCAGAATATAAGGCCCAACACATGCCAAAGTGAACAGCTACGATAAAATTAAATGAGAAAACTGCAGTGGTAGTAGTAGTCAGTTATGAGTGTTGTGATAGGCATAAATATAATGAGTACTAGTAGAATTATTAGTTCTAGTGATATTTTGAGTAGTGGAAGTGTAATCAAGATTTCTATACCTTGTTCTAAAAAGTGATTAGTTCTTTGATAAATTTGGCTGGGCAGAAAGGAGTTGCGACCACTATCATAATCATGCCCACCTTTGGGACCACCATGACCACATTTTCCCTACCTTTTGTGCTAATGGCGAGAATGACATTTTTGTGATTAGAAAAAGTTGGTGTGATAAGCTCAATGATTATGGAAATACATGAAAGAGCCATGGAGATATTATGAATAACGAAGTCAGACATTAATTGAGTCTGAATAAGCTGAAGAGGCGGATGGAGTTTCGAGATAATCTTGGCAACAATAAATTCTTCATTATGTTTTTTTCCAAATAGTGGGATCAGTCATTATGAGGAGAGGCATTATGGTAATCTTGAATAGATTTAGCACCCTGTTGTGAAAAGATATGTCAGAGTAGAGAGTGTATACTAGAGATATGTCATATTTTCAAAATATGTGGAATAAAGATAATTTAGCAGTCTTTTGGCTATCTTATGAAATACGATTGTGGAAGAAATCATAGTTTCAAGGTTACCAAGCATTCATAAAAGAATTGTATAGTTCCTATTATTTTGGTATTTACAGTAAAAAATGAGGAAAGTGACTAATTAACATTTATATCATCACGTCACATTTGGGTCCCTGAAAATAACATCTTATTCTTACTATTCTCCGTTTTTTCCTGTATAACTTGCTGATGTAGCTTGCAATACTAATTAACTTATCTTAAATAATCATGCAAGTTGCAACCTATAGATTAATTGTTTCCAATTTGTTCTTTTTCCTGAATCTGTCTTATTGTGCACATAGTTTGAAATTCTATGATGGTGCCTTATCATGTGATCCAATTGATTTTGACATGTTCTCTTTCATGATTATGATGAAGTTAATGCCTCATGCGCAAATTAGTTCTTTATTTTCTTTCCCTCAAGATTGTGGACTATCAAGGTCGTTGGTTTAGATTTACAAATTTACTGACTTTTTTATTTGAAAAAAGCTATATATTGTGGTGATATGGTCAATATGGCTTTTAATTCCTAGGAAATTTTTTGGAGTCTATTTCATGCTTGTTTTTAGCCATGACCTGTTCTTTTCCTGCTGCTAACAAGCAGTGGAAACTTTTTTATACCCTTTAATAATTGCTTGTGCTATTTTTCTATGGACTGTATCACATATTTGCATCCGATGAAAAACCCATCTCTGTTTGTAAATTTTCTAAAAATATCAATTTATTATTTTTGTTAATAGAAAATTTAAACTGAACTGAGAGCTCTGATTCTGTTTGGTTTACTGTAGGTTGCTGATTTCTTATCTTTTCATGTGCTTGAACTATATGCTATGCAGGATGATTTTCAGAGTAATTTAGGTGATTGTGGAAACTGGATAAATAACTACAACTATAATGAAGTAATAGATGATACATGCGATTCTAATGATACACAGGTCTCTATGGAAAAGTCATGTCCGAAGATAGTTCCAGAGCATGATCTTCAGAAAAATATCAGTGATAAAATGTTTAGAACTCAAGGCAGATTTATTCCTACTAAATCTCGTGAATTCAATACAACAGGCATTTATTCATTTGCAGGCCACATATCAAGGGAAAGACATGAAACATATTCCAAATGCTTAGATGAAGCACATGTTTCACCGAATAGCATTCCAAGTGCAGAGCACAATATTACACACGAGAATAGCATTAATAGTTTATTTATTTTAGGCTTGCCAGCTTACAGCCTAAAAGGCAAACCTTCAAAAGAAACTGAACCTATTATTTCTTTTGAAAACAATTCCAATAATTGGGTAAATATTTCAGCCCAATCAGCTTTGCCTATCAAGATAGAACCCAAATCTTTTGTTGACACTGAAATTGATATTGCTTCTGAAAAATTCTCCAGTAATAGGTTAAATGTTTCAGCACCGTCCGTTATGATTATTAAGGTAAAAAATGAACCTTTTGAAGAAGTGGAAGCAAGCAATGTTCTGGAAAAGTATGTTGAGAAGCATTCGAGTTTTTCTCAATTGAGTTGCCCAGGTAACAGCTCTAGTTCTGTTAATTTTTTCTTCTCTGCAACCAACATTCAAGAAAAAAATTATTCCTCATTTCCTTATTTCAGAGGAAGGCGCCCCAAGTTGCAATTTATCCCATCTGACATATGTTCCTAAAGACCCACGCATTCCGAGTGCTGAAATTCTGAATACTATGATATCTGGTTTGGATAAACTGCTTTCAGAGACTACTGGATTGATGAATCACCATCATGAAGAGGATGATAATGTTCATGATGGTCTTTTGATGAGCAATGACAATTCACAAGTTATTGGTGATACTGAATGTTTCAACCAGTCATCATATGCGCAAATTAATGTTCATACTGGAGAACCACAATCCAATTCAGTTTCAACCAGCAGTTCCCTGAATGTTAAATCTGAGCCTGTCGAGAGCAGTCTTCTGAGCTGCTCGCAAATTCCTCCTTGCAACACCAGAGGACATGTATTGCTGACATTTGAGAATAAAAAAGAGCTTTGTAGTGATTTCCAACCAGACGTACTAGATCATGTTCCATTGAAATTGAGGCTGGGTATCTCTGTTTCTGAAGATGATGTTAATGTCAAGAATGGGAATATCTCAGAGGAAATTGCTCCAGTGACTCCAGCTTGCCGTTCTTTTGGTTCTGTAAATACTAAAGAATGTCTTTCCTCTAGTAGAAGGAAAAGGAAACGGAAAAAGATTGCAACGTAAATAGCAACATCTTTCTGTTTTCGTTTCCTATTGCAAAACTTTTCAACAATATCAATCGACCATAGGTTATCTCTAAAAATTTCTGTGCAGGGATTCAGTGGAGAAGGCTATGGAGGAAGATGCTCCCGGACTACTAAAGGCATTCAGCTTGATCACATTTTTATTTTGATTTTATGTCCATAATCATATTAAAACTGGTTTTATCTGTGTAGGTGCTACTTGATAGAGGCATACAAGTTGAGGAAATTAAACTTTATGGGGATCTGGAAGATAATGATCCACTAGAAACCTCTTCTTCTGAGGGCGGTTTTGAAGAGCTTGAAACTGTGATGACTAAGGTTTCATCTGTGAACTTTATTGAACATGTTCAACTTATTCAATGTCAGTTGCCCTTCCTTACTAATGGAGTACGAGTATCCATTACTAGCTATTTCTATCTGACCTCAATATTCTGCGTGCATCTAGTGGCTTGACTGAGATAACATTCAAATTTGATTGTTCTGATGCATTGATTTTTGACAGGCTTACTAAGTTTTCTGCTTAATATTAAAAATTATGTTCTCTATCTTTTCAAGTTAAGTTTTTTTTTTTTTTGCTGAAAAATTCCTTTATATGTGCTAGTCTAGAGCTTCATGATAGCTGAACTTCATGGTTACTTTGTTGAGCCTGGTTCCTTTATTGTGTCATTTTCAGCAAGTGCATGGAAACTAATACGAGGAAAACAGAGTAGGCAGCTGCCTCCAATTTTTGCTGAAATCATTTATTGATTCCTTGTCATCATATTATGTATTCTTGCATATTTATTTGCTATGTTGCATTTTTTGCCATTGCAGGCTTGCAGCTATATGCATTAACTTTTTAGAAGTTCCTCTTTATGAAAGTAGATATTGGAACAACCACCTGCTCATTCTTCATTATAAGCGTAGTTTTTGAGTTTTTTTTTGTGTTTACTATCAAACTCACATTCCCTTGCATGATTTGGTGGTTGTTCTCAAAGACAACTTGATGATCATGTATAGTATGTGAATTTAACAAACCTCAATCTCCCACTTGGTTAATATGCTCTGTTTGTGTGAATATGGATTCAAGTCCTTTTGAAGGAGGTTTAACTTATTTAGCCTGTAACATGTGCCATTTTAAGTTAAACAAAACTGTGAGTATATGGTATTTAAATATGTTTAATGATATATGAATAATGTTTGCTCCTTCATTGGTACTATTTGTAGGCTATATGGCTTGAGACTTTATATGATAATTTAGATGAAAGTTAGGGGGGAATATGTCTTGAAGATAGGGCTAGCACCCTCTACTTGTGCCTTACCTTGTGAATTGGTCAAGTTTTGATTGGAAATGATTAGCATTTACTCTGACGTGGTTTGAGCTTTGACTATGATCTAATGACCTAATTTGAACAAGTAGTTGATAACGGCAGAACCTGATGCCGTTATGAATGATTTTTGTACCTCTAGAAGTGAATGGGAGAGCCAAGGTTCCTGCTCCAGTAGTGTTTGGGGTTGTTATAGAATCAAATTTGAATTCCCTAAGTTTGTAATGTGGTGTCGGTTGGCCTATTTAAAAAAAAAGGACACATTTCTACGTAACCCATGTCGTTCACAACTAGCTCAATGCCTACCATCTCCTCAATCGTACACATGAATTCTTTTCTTCTTTTCTATGTCACAACACTTATCTTATCTCACACACTAACACTCAAATTGAAACCTCATCTTTAACTTTCTCTCACGTTGTCTTCTCCTTCTCCTTCTCTCACGAGACCCCTCTTCAGGTTTCATGGACCCCCTGCTTAATCCTCCTTATTCACTCTTACTTTGAGGAAAAGGTGTTTGTGGTAGATCTTGCTACCAAATAGACCCTTTAACCAGCTCGATCTTGTCTTTCCCTCTTCTTCAGTCTCCCTTCACTCCTCCCTCGTGCAACGTTGTTCAAGTCCTTGATCACACCTCCATCTCTCTCTCACTCCCCAACATGTTCCCTCCTTTGGCTCCTACTTGCAACCCATAGGTATAGATGTAATACCCACTTAAACCGTGTTACATCCATTGTGACTCGGCTTGGTAAGCCTTGTGTGTTTGAACTTCTATATTTTATTCTTCATATGTCTGGGAATGTTTTGTATGCATGTGAATGTCTAACTTCTGATTTGAAGTGCGTCCCAGGGGGTCTGTCTGCATGAAATTAAAATCTTAAAATTTTCCTTTGGGAGCATTGAGAGGCATTGGGTTTGAGGGGGTTGTGGCGCTAACCTCTTAGGTTTAGGTCATTTTAAAATGTATACAAATTCAATAACCTGTAGCTTGGTCACCCTCTTCTTTAAGTTCTCAAATGAGAATAACCCATACGAAATTGCCGAATTTTCATGGGTTAAGTAAGAATACAGTAAGGTTTGAGGGTTGAAACACATCTACAAAGGCTTCCTAATTAACCTAGAGCTTGGGGGTATAGTCATACACAACCACATGGCTGATAGACCTAGGCTTCCTAAGTTTGAGGGATTTTTAACTCACTGGAGCTAGTGTTTGATGGTTTCGTGTCGTTATACTTTTATCAGGAAGGACATGAAAGCAACTAAAAATGAAATCAGTGGCTGCTCGGACTGTTTCTGGATCTTGTCTCCACCACCACCTTGTTTAAGTTGATGAATGAGGAAGAAGAAAGAGTAAGACAACAAGTTAAGCTCCACCACCACCTTGTTTGAGTTGATGAATGAGGAAGAAGAAAGAGTAAGACAACAAGTTAAGCTTTAGCCCGCCCAACCAAGCCAACTGAATGGAAGTGAACAAGAAGATAACTGCTATCTGTTTCTCTGTTAGCTGAAAGCCCTAACACCAAGACCAGTTTTCTACTGCTTCTTCTCAATTGTAAGCAAGAGTATATGAAGTCTCTCTCCCTTGCTCTCTTTTATAGAAACTGAAGGAATAAGAAGAAGGCAGCTTGATTCCTCCTTTTGATTTCATTTTTTGGAAAAGCTAAATGAAGCAACTCTCTTGCTCACTTGTTTGTCTCTTGAAAACCGAAACAAGCAGCCTTCCCTAATTCCCTTCAAACATAGCGTCTTCTTCCCTAATTTTGTGTCAGGGACATTGTGATGTAAAATATATATTCTTTTCTATCATGCAAGTCATCTCGAACGGTAATCTTTCAAGTACAACATTTTGTTTAAGAAGGCATAGAGATAATATCCCGCCATAGATTTAGTGGTGTTGTGGTTCACCCATGGAAGACCAAGCAGGACAGTTATGTAGAGTATATACTTTTGCGTAGCTACACTTTCATATTGCATTTTTGTTAGAATTCACATAATTGGAGAGGGAAAAATGATTCAATTATTATTACACAAATTTATCCCTATTTATAGATCTATGCAGGATATCTTAATAAAGAAACAAATAAATACAAAATTATTCATAATTGCGCTAATATAATCCTTCCTAAATCAGCCACCCGAATATGGAAGGAGATTGGCATAATCCAAGTGAGCCTTCCACGGATCTTCATCCTTGGCCATGGGATCAAGGGTCTAAGGGATGGTTGAGATTTTAACACTCCCCCTCAAGTTGGATAAAATACATATAAGTCATTCCCAGCTTGGTAATTAGTCCAGTAGAATTATCAAGTCCCTTAGTGTACCATAGTCTTCCATTTGGTCAAAATTGTGGGAGAATTAGCTTCAACGATAAATGATAGCTTTGAAGGCTATATCAATCAAGCCTGTAAGGGTAGCAATGAAGGCTGCGTTGAACAATAGCCCTCAAGATATCGAATGGCAATAAAGGTCGGTGGTGGGGCAGCAAAGAAGGTGGATTAATTATCCTTTAGGTCTGTCTCCTTCTTGGTTCTCAAGGGAAGGTCGGCAATGAAGGCACGACAATATATGACACAAAGTTCTGGCAATGAAGGCCGGAGGTGAGAACCTGCATTCCTCATAATTCCAACAATAAAGGCCTGTAGAATGACCAATATTCCTCAAAATTCCGACATTTTTGATAGTAATGAAGATTGAAGACTATCTGTTTGATTCTGGAAAGCAATGAAGGCTTCCAAAAAATAAGATCCCACCGATCTTTAGTTACGGCAATAAAGGCCGATGTTTTTTTTTTCCTTTTTTTATCAACACTCTGAGATGAATTTTCTTCAGTCATTGTGATATCACAAGACTACTTTTAATTATATCAACAATGAAGGCTGATTATATCAGCAATAAAGGCTATTTCAGCAATAAAGGCTGATTTGATTATATCAGCAATAAAGGCTGATATTAGGTCTTAATCAGATCTTAAATCTAATTTAAGGCTTCTTGTTGCTGTCGGCTCAGTGTCTCTGCGGATCTGAGCGAACAAAAAAAAATGAAAGAATCTCCCGATCGAATCGTCTGAGCGAGTGTCTTCCTCTATGTGGGAGTCTTCGGGGCTCGTCGATGTTCGACTTTCGTCGTTGCTGTTCGGCTTCCTCTCGGTTTAATAATCTGAACCGAGCCGAGTATTTAAAAAACTTGGATCGAGCATAAGCTAGGGCGCACGCGTGAGGAGCTCCATCTCCATTCCGAATGAGCTCCTGGTTTCGACGTCGGCGTGAGAGCAGAACCGGTCGGCCCCTTACAGCATTTGTCTTCTTCGTTCGCAAGCTTTGGCGTGAGATTAAGCGGTAATGCCCCGTCTGTTTTGTTCACAAGCTCCGATCTTGCCGTCAGCTCCGTCCGTGTCGTGCGCAAGGCTTTGTCCGGCTTTGTATTCGTTGCTTCTTCGGCTCCTTCGTGGAGTTCTACTACGCTCCTTCGACGACTTTTCGTTCCTGTGGGATCGAATGTTCCGATACTTGGATCGGGATACCAAGAAGCTCCCTTCCGGCCAGGATTTCTTCTTCTTTTCCCTCTTTGATCTTTCTACAACGACAATGAAGGCCATTGGCTGATACCATGTTAGAATTCACATAATTGGAGAGGGAAAAAGGATTCAATTATTATTACACAAATTTATCCCTATTTATAGATCTATGCAAGATATCTTAATAAAGAAACAATTAAATACAAAATTATTCATAATTGCACTAATATAATCCTTCCTAAATCAGCCACCCTAATATGGAAGGAGATTGGCATAATCCAAGTGAGCCTCCCACGGATCTCCATCCTTGGCCGTGGGATCAAGGGCCTAAGGGATGGTTGGGATTTTAACAATTTTCATCATCAATGAATGAGGTCATGCTTACCTTTTTGTCCTCCTATGCACGCCATGCTTGGCAGATTGGCTGTGTTATGTGTTTGTATGCTTCACGTTGAGGCCACAGGCCGGCAGACTACTTAGGGTCTCTAAGCTTGGCGTCACAGAGCATTGTACCCCTATAGTCAAAAGGACATCTTTATAATTTGGAACGCTTGTGAACTAGTGCCTTCTTTGGCAATTGATGTGCTGCAAATTTCATTTGAAAATTTTGAATTTAATAGAACAACAAAACTGTCTGCAATGAAGTTTAACTTTACCAATTAATATACCTATGAATTGGCGATTATATTATTTCTTAATTAAGACAATAGTAGGGAGGAATAACTGATTTTTTTTCAAGTGGTGATTGACATTTTTTTATTAGAAATGACTTTTTTTTTTTATTAAATTTAAATGAGAATTTGACTCTTAGCAAGATATAATGGAGAAAAAGGATTCATGTAGCTGACCCCACATAGTGGGATAAAGACTTGATGTTGTTGTTGTTGTTGGTGGTGGTGGTGATTGATATGCAGTAAATTATTTGTGTTGAATAACAAATTTGCTTTCATCCTTGAAAGAATGTCTTGTCAATGGAGAAGCCAAGACTGAGAGCTAGGGCTGCAAAATAATTACTATGATGAATTTAATTGTGTGGTTATTTATTTAAAATAGCAATTGTAAGATGTAATTGAATTCTAAAGAAAGAATATCTAAAACTCAAATATTGATGCGATGTAAATGCTTGCAATAGTTATTTTCAAATGCTCTTTCAAATGAAATAATTCTAAACTATGAATTCAATTTTCCTTACAAAATTAGAGTGTTGAAGTTTTGATTGAAATTAAAATAGGATGCAATGAAATTACTCATGCTTATAGAAAGAGGGAAACGGACAAAATATTAATAGAACGAGTTATATACTGTAAAACAAAACTTCAGTGAGTGTAGTAATCCTGGGTCTTGAATTATGATAGATATTGCCGGCAAATAAGTGAAATTTTCTTTAAAAAAGCCATTTTTCTCAACAGATCATATGTTGACTTGGTATGAAGAATGCATTACACCTACAACTAAATTGAATAATCGATGAATGACACCAACTCAGTTGGTAACATGGGGACCGGATATTTGGAGAAAAATATTATAGCTTGGCTTTGCAAGCTAGAGAGAGCAGTCTTTGTTGAGATTTTTCAATGATCATTCTTTGTTGAGAGTTTTCCATGTGTAGGTTTGCAGAGAAAGAGAGATAGAGGGAAGCCTCGTCACATAGGAGAAAGGATTTGATGGATAGAAAAACAAAAACAACCTGATTTGATGGATTGCATGGGAAGCTGCGTTTGTCAAAAGTGGTGGGTCCACAAGTATCAATGTGTGAGATAACCAAATGCAAAATATTATGCATGTTTAATCTATAAATAAATAATTATAATTAAGGGTTCAACTATTATACCATAGCATTGTAACTTTGATCATTGAATCTTTCTGAACAGAATTATGAGGTAGTAATTGTGAGTCATGCATCGTAGATCTGCCTTTGTTACTAGTGTATGCTCGAGAAATGATTACTCTGCAAGTAATTGGAGATGTATAAGTAAAGCATCTGTGGGTCGTTATGCCAACTGGTATTCAGAATGCTTACTTGAGTATGGGCTTTCACAGGTTTAGTCATCTCTTGCAATAGCTCTGTCCCTTCTCAAAATTTCCTGCTATGAAGTTTCTTTCATTTTTCTTTTTGCATATCCCAAACTTGCTGCCGATATTCTGCTTGAGACTTGATTGAATTTTCAACAGGATTCATATTTGCATTTCTTAGATGTTGTTCGCAATGCTGATATAGAATTCTCTCTCATTCTTATTGTGTTTTAAAATTGATTGAGAGTGGAGAATTTATCTATTGAGTAGTCCTCACGAACGGATAGCTTGAACATTATTGCACATGGTGAAAATTCATGATTATGGCTAATGATCAGTGGTGCTTTACATAATGGAAAAAATATATATTAGAATTTGTGACTTTAGTTATGTTAGGCGAGCCTAAAGGCTCACAATGCAAAATATGTGGGGCATCTTTTTGGGAGGATTTGTGATGACAGCGACGCTCCTGCAGCATGGATCTTTATTATTTTTTCACATATACATATTATTGGAGTTTTGAGGTTATGTTGTACCAATTTTTCGACAGTGAATTCTTCTCGGTCCGTGTTTATTTATTTGTGTAGGATTTTTCAAGTAAATTCGAGTGTTTTTTTATTTGTGTTTTTATTACTATTTTTTATATTATTATTATTACAAAAAAATTAAAAAAATTTATTTGTTATCTTACCAATGACAAATATCCTGATCCATTGATGATTTTGTAGTTTTTAATGCTAAGCATGATAACCTTGAATATTTTTCTCTTGATGTTATGCATCATTTGTATGTTTTTTGAGAATTTTATTTATTTATTTATTGGGAAAAATAATTTTATGTATACTATTGCAATTTTATTTATAACTATTGCAATGTTTTCCCCCTTGTCTCTTTTCCTAGACAGATCTAGTTTAGTGTATTTTGTTGCACTAGCAATATAAGCTTTCCTTGGACCATTATGATATACATTTAAATTTTTTACATTTTCTTCTTTTTCACTTCTGCTCTAATTAGGTCAATGTTTTTTTGTTATGCTACTAAAATAACATAAATTTATTTCACCTTTGCGGGCAATTGTTTCAGTGGTTGTTTTACTCGTACTTTGTAATAATTAGTTATCTTATTTTTTCAGTTATTTTCAGAGCGTTCATCTCTTTTGAGGTTTGCTTCGGGACGACCTGTGAAGGGAGCAAGAGCTGTTTATTGCTTGGCTGGCTTGATTTCACTTATTGAACAGGTATTCGACTCTAGTAAATGTTTATGATTAAGTGGTTTCACCAAGCAATGCATTTTCCATTTAATTTTTTTATTCTAAGAAAATTAGAATATTCTTTTTAATTTTCCAATTTTTTACTACGTGATGACGTTTAGTCCAGTGTTACTTGTTTTTTGTTGTTTCAGTTTTCATGAGTATATTTGATTAGTGAAGCTACGTCCAGTATTTGGTATCTGTGGAAATCCTGGATGTAATTCCTTGATTCAATTTAACGTTCAAACTTCAATTCTGTACCTACAAACTCCCTGCTTAATCCCTCCAATTCTTCTCTTAGCGTGGATCCCGGAATTTCTGAGCGTCTTGAAGGTTTTGCGGATCTAATTTTCCACTGGCAACTCCTGCATTCAATTGGGGATTTCCAGAAATCATGCATACTGATTTTTCTGCTTCCCCTTTTTCTCTTGCTACTGTTGGATATTTCCTTTTTCCCAAAGGGAAAGGGGTATCTGGATAACTAGAATACAAGCTATTGATTTCCATATTGGAGGATCTTTTGTATTCTGATTTATTGTTTTTTCTGTCTGTTTATTCTCTTAATATCTTCCCCTGTTTTTATGCTTTATTTTAGTTTCTCCCTGTAGTGAAAAATTGTCTTTGTATAAGAGTGTTTCTCTCCCGGTTGAAATGAGCAAGAAATAAGAATAAATTTCCTTTTTTCTTTATTCTACATCCTCTAGTTATCCTACAATTTCTATTGAGGTTTTATTTAGAATTTTTTCTTAGTGGCATACTGAAAAACACAGTAGTCCCTGTTTTTTAGGAGTAATCTTATGATGATCAGCATCATTGCCTTGTCCCAACTACTTGGGATTTTGCATCATCATTCTTCACCCATACATACGGTGTTTCTTGAGAGTTGTTACTTATTTTGAGTAATTTTTTTGGCAAAATTTCTAGAAATGTTATATTTGATTCTTTTTTAAAAAATTTTTAGTCTACCCTATTTTCCTTTTTACTATCCATTCCATATTATTTTTTAAAATCATCTTATTGATGCATATTTTCCCCTCCATTGTACATGGTCTATTTTCTCTTTCCTTATCCTCAACAGGAATTGTTCAATTTCTTTTAACAATATTTATTTTTCAGTCTATCATGTTTTTGTTTGATTATTTATTTGTTTTATCTTATTTTTCATTTCAACCACATTGAACTTGGTTATAAGCGACTCCATCTCCCACCACCTTTTTTTTTTTATCTCCCACCACTTTGATTCATGGACAATTGCCAATCTAATTTCAGTTTTATGACATTTGGTATCAGACTTGCATATTTTTTGAGTGCTGATAAATTTTTGTTAGTGGATTGGCTCAAGCCTAATATCATGTCATTGTCAAGGCTAGTATTATGTTTTGTACACAACCAATGAAATAAGATGTCATCCCTAGGATTTTTTGCATGGCACTCACGTAATTGATTGAGTTTGAAGGTGAATGAGAGTTGAAGCTATTTCAATAAAGTTCCCCCCTTTGAAATGAACATCAAGGGCTCATTGGCGAGCCCTCTTCCTGATGTAGAACTACGTATGGATGCAATGCTTTTGGTTAAGATTTTGCACAACTCTTGATTAGAGAAATAACAAAGAAAACTATTAGCAATTTAAAACAACGGAATAAAACGAAAAAGGGATCACACTCGCTTAGGCTAAGTCACATAACCAGAGATTTGAAACTTCAAAATAAATTAGAAAACAACATCATGCCAAAATAATAGTTTCAATAAAAATTCCTAGTCTAACAGTGAGATTAGCAAACACATGAATACACTCAAAACCTTACATTTACTAAGCTTAGCAGAAGCAGGCGACGGTTGGCCTTCGTGACTACAATCAATATCATGAGAAAAGTTAGATTCAAGAAATAAGAGAAAAGAAGTGTAGGAAACCTTCGTCAAGGATCGGTGGGGATCCTCCACTCAACGATCTCCAATTGTTACTCGATGGCTTCCACAAAGGTATCCAAGATCCGCTTAATATAATCTTCCACCGTGTGGTCAATTCTCGGGTTGACGTCGAAGAAAGTTGAATGGTTAATGTGCACGAATCCGTTACTAAGCTTAAAGTTTAATGCTTAATTTCAACTTGGGAGGATTGGTTTTTGGAAAGATTTAAGGAGGGGAGCAAGCGGAATTTCAGCCAGAAAAAAGCAAGAGAGGTTTTGAATTGTTTCCAAAATGATGAAGTGATTTCAGGAAATGATTTTAAAGGAAATATTTATGGGGCTGGCGGCATAGGGAGTAGGAGGGAATTGTGGAGGTATTCAATGCTTACTTAAATTAAAGAATTAAATTTGGAATGAAAGATTTCATCCAATATAATTTGAAATTTAAATAGGCTATGAATTAGGAAGTTACCAAAAGTAGAATTATAATTTTGGTAACTATTTTAAATTCAAACATATTTGAATTTACTCATGAATAGAGTTACCTAAAATATAAAAGGCTAATTTGGGAAAGGTTTAATGGTAAGTAGATGGAGGGAAAGACTAAGTGGAGGGGCCAGCGGTTTGGGGGGGTTTGGCCGTGGGTGGTGGTGGTGGAGAGGTGGGTGGTGGTCGGTGGCAAGATGGGAAGGTTCTTGGCCGGAGGCTAGGGTGAAGGGACGGAAAACAAAGAAAAAAAAGAAAAAAACTTTGGAGCTTTTGTCTTGATCTCTATGTGAGTTTTGGAGAGGAAAAGTCCTATGGGAGGACAACCTTGTTTCCACTAGCCTTGAGTTCTGGAGAGGAAAAATCATATGGGAGGACAATCTTGTTTCCATCAGCCGCAGGATGGATTCGGGCTCGTGGATTGAAGTCCCTCGGGGAGGGCAACGTAGAATGAATGATTGATTAAAATTTCTTCCTTGCATGAGTTCTTGTGAGAACTTGAGAGTTTGATTGGTGAATCCCTAGGAGAGGGAGATCGGATCACCCACCAATCTTGGAGACGGTCGGGTTCGTAGTTTGTTAACTTTGTTTTTTTTTTCATTGACCCCTCCCTCCACCCTAGCCGCCGGCCAAGATCCCTCCCATCTTGCCGCCGACCACCACCAATCTCTCCACCACCACCACCCACGACCAAACCCCCCCAAACCGCCGGCCCCTCCTCTTGGTTTTTCTCTCCATCATCTACTTGCCATTAAACCTTTCCGAAATAAGCCTTTCATATTTTAGGTAACTCTATTCATGAGTAAATTCAAATACGTTTGAATTTAAAATAGTTACATAAATTATAATCCTATTTTTGGTAACTTCCTAATTCATAGCCTATTTAAATTTCAAATTAAATTGGATGAAATCTATCATTCCAAATTTAATTCCTTAATTTAAGTAAACATTGAATGCCTCCACAATTTCCTCCTCTTCCTTATGCCGCCGGCCCCATAAATATTTCCTTTAAAATTATTTCCTGAAATCACTTCACCCTTTTGGAAACAATTCAAAACCTCTCTTGTTTTTTTTTCTGGCTGAAATTCCGCTTAATCCCCTCCTTAAATCTTTCCAAAAACCAATCCTCCCAAGTTGAAATTAAGCCACCAGCTCCCCTCCCCTGCTGGCCAAAAACTCCTAAAGTCTTTGTGCTGTTTTCCCTCCACAAATCCCTCCTTAACCCCTTCCCACATTGGATTTTCTGCTCTCCAAGATTGCTGCCAGAAAAATTCCTACATCCCTTCTTGGATTTTCATCAGCCAGAGGTTTTAAACTGCTGTCTAAAAGGGACAGCTTGTTGTCCATCAGTTTCCGCTGGAGCCTTCTCACTGTAGCACCATCGGAGAAGTCTCTCCTTGTCATCCAACACTTCCCAAAGTTAAAGCAGCGACTTCTCGCATGGATGGCTGACCCGGAGATGGACTACGGGCTTGCTTACGACGAACACGGATTTGTGCATATTAACCATTCAACTTTCTTCGACGTCAACCTGAGAATCGACCACACGGTGGAAGATTATATTGAGCGGATCTTGGATACCTTTGTGGAAGCCATCGAGGAACAATTGGAGGTCGTTGAGTGGAGGATCGCCACCGATCCTTGACGAAGGTTTCCTACACTTTTTTTTCTCTTATTTCTTGAATCTAACTTTTCTCATGATATTGATTGTAGTCACGAAGGCCAACCGTTGTCTGCTTCTGCTAAGCTTAGTAAATGTAAGGTTTTGAGTGTATTCATGTGGTTGCTAATCTCACTGTTAGACTAGGGATTTTTATTGAAACTACTATTTTGGCATGATGTTGTTTTCTAATTTATTTTGAAGTTTCAAATCTCTGGTTATGTGACTTAGCCTAAGCGGGCGTGATCCCTTTTTCATTTTATTCCGTTGTTTTAAATTGCTAATAGTTTTCTTTGTTATTTCTCTAATCAAGAGTTGTGCAAAATCTTAACCAAAAGCATTGCATCCATACGTAGTTCTAAATCACTTCCCTTTGAGATGGAGAATGAGAGTTAGAAGCCCCTTTATCTTCATGTCAATGGGGAATTTATAAAGGTGATGGTGAAGGATAATTTAGCATTTTTGCTGATGTGGAAAGTTGAATGGGAAAACAGTTCATATTTGAGATTTGAACTTGATGGAATTGCCCCTAACTGATTGGTTTTTTGGTCTGTTGGTTTATTAGAGTGTTGAGAAGCAACTTATCTTATCTTTGAGATTCATGTTACTAAAGATCAAGCGGTGCTCATTAGCCCTATGGATTTGGTTTATAATTCTTTGGAATTTGAGTGTTTTGAAATGATTGTTGTGGATTGTTGATAGGAAAGAATGGAGGTGCACTGTACAAGCTTTTTCATATGTGATGTGGTATAGCTCTTTCCTAGTGTATTAAGAACTTAAATGTTTAGGGAAGATTTTGTTCAAGATTCCTCATAAAAAATGATATTGAAAGTAGGCCTCTCTCTTAAGAGCTATTTTATCCGCTTTGGGGGCAAAGAGCTGATAGTTTATTCGATGAATTGTGTTACCTTTTAAGTTGAGGATTGTAAAGGCAAGGTGTAGTAAGCCTATAGTTCGTTGAGAAGATTTTTCTCTAGTTTTAAAGGTGAAAAAGTCACCAAATTGTGATTGGCCTCTCTTAGAAAAGTTATGCATATGAGAGACTTGGTTAATACCTGTTTGCCAGTTTTTAGGGATGTTTAACAATTTTAGAAGTCTTTCCGACTCAATTGCTCTCATCTTTCCTCCTTTTGATAGAGAGAGAGCATAGTAAGTATTGTAATTGTTTGATTATAATTAGCTTTTATGTATTATTTTTATAGTGACCATATCTATATTTGGTGATGACCTTTTAGGATTTTTGAATATTTTTTTAGATTGTATCATTTCGGAATTAATCTTGCCCTATTGAGGTCGTTGTTTGGACCCTGCTCTAGGAGATGAGCTTTGGGAGGGATTGTAGGATTACGTCGATTTGCACATGCACATAAGTTGATATGAAGATCAAGTCCTTTAATTAGTCCAACTTTTTCAGCATTAGTATGCGACCTTTCCTGGTGGTATAAGTCATTGTTTAAAATTGCGCAATATGAGGCTCGCCTTGAGGCCCGCCTTTGCGCAATTCCAGTAAAAAACGCCTCAATGCTTACGCCTCGAGTTTTTGTTATGAGGCTTGCGCCTCAACTTGGTTGAGGCCCGCCTTAAGGCCCGCCTCGCCTCACTGGCATGAGGCTTACGCCTCACGCTATATATATTAAAACTTACGTAAATCTTGAAGTAAATGCCCGACATTGGACTCTATAGGAAAGGAGGAAGGGGAGAGAGCAGTTCATCATAATGATGATTCAAATGAACAACCCCTTAGTGATGACAGTGTTGATGATTTATGAGTTCTTATGTGATATGTCATTGCTATTTATTTTTAGAAATTGGAATTATATGTTAATGAAAAGAATACTGGGATTTGGGAAAGATAGAATTTTGAGTTGAACTATATTTCATGTTGTCTTATTATTGAGATATTTTGATTTCACTTCATATCTTATGCTTTTTTATGTTTTATATTATTCATTCATTAGTATTTAAAAAATTTATCATTTTATGTTTACGCAATCTTTTGATTTTGAGGCTTACGCCTCAAAACGCCTTGAGGCTTACGCCTCGCCTCACGAATGAAAAACGCCTCAATACCCGAATACACAATTTTAAACATTGGTATAAGTGAAGCATGGTGTAAGATCAAGTCATAAATCAAGCAGAGGCAAAGGATTGAGCAAGTAGATTGAATAAGTATCTTATCTCACATCAAGGTTGGTTCAACTATAAGATTCTATTTTAACTATCCAATCTCCTATCTTGATATGTTGATAGCTTCTTAGCATTTAAATTCTGCCATTCACTAGGATTTTTATTACTTTTGATTCATTTATCTATATTTTCCATCTATGAAGATTTTTTTTTTTTGTTTTTTGATTAAACTTGTGCCTAGAATAGCGTTACCATCCTGTTAGAAAATATTTCTCTTTACAGGTAAATGAAATCATTTATCATTTGATAGGTCCATTTTTATGTAATTGACCACCATAGTTAATTGAAGTATGTGTTCATAAAATCACGAGTCATTATAAAATAAGGCTTCTATCACGCCTCTACCCTATTTTCTACGCAGATATGAATCATCATATAGTCCATCCCTTAAAAACTTGTATGGCCATTTAATTCCATCAGTAACTATCCTCATCTATATATCTATGTATACTTTTAGTAGTTCATCCATATTTTTAATAATTGATTCTTTAATCATATTTTAATTTAATTTGATAATTAGAAGCACTAATCATATGATTAATAAAGTACAAATAATTCACCACTTTTTCAACAAACGAATTTGATTAATTTGGTGACCTTTGGATCAGGGTTGACTTATAGATGTAAAAAATGGTTTCTTTTATGATTTATGTTTTGAGCTTATGATGAAACAATATCCTATTTACATCTTTCATCCCTATAGTAAAATCAGAATCTGCAGCTAATAACAACATAAAGATCTCAAGGACTTTTGTGTAATTTACAAGTACAAAGATGAATAATCTCCTTAGAGAATTTTATTTATTTTTTGTTTTTTTTTTCTAGAGCAGTCATTCTCATTATCATTGCTATTATTTGTTTACCTTCAGGCTCGCTATCTGCGCTTTCGTCAAATTCCTATTGATTGGGGATGGTGTAGGCCTCTGCAGTCTTTTATTTTTGTTTTTCAAACACACAACAGGTTGAGCTTGTTATTGGATCAATGTCACCTATAATTTTGTGCACTTCTTTAGCCATATTATATGTGAAAGTCATCCTGTGATTTGTATTGTTGCAGAATTGTTTTGGAGCGTCCAGAATATGGTTATGCTACCTACTTTTTTGAGCTTGTCGACTCTTTGCCTATCGACTGGCAGATCAGGCGGTTGGTAATGGCAATGAAGCTCACTAACTTTAGCAGGACAATTCTTCTTGAGAACAAACCATTAATTGTAAGATCTTCCAATTCCTAATACTCTTTTTTATTTTAATTTTTTTGCTAAACATCAAACATTTAATTTTATAAGGACCTCTCTGTCATTGCGAGTTGTCTCCCCAAATCTAGCATATATCAAGAGAAAATATGTGAGAAAGTTAAAATATTGTCCATGCATCTCTTCCATAGATCCATGATTTACCGTGCTTATAAAAAGGTGTTATGAAAAGCATGATTAAGAAGTAAAGCGAATTGATCCTTTAGCTCTGGCATTGCTTTCCTATGAAGTACATGAAAGTGTGCTTGTTGTGCTGTGTTGCACACCTTGCTTCTGCTCGGTGAGAAATCCTGGTTTGGTTTAATATCTTTTACAATGCTAGGCCCAAATGTTTTCTTTTCCTCACTTTGTATCATGATTCTTAATTGCGCAATTTGAAGATCCCCTTAACGCAATTTGGTATTTTTTCTTCTTGAGGCATTCACTGTTTTTAGAATTTTTCTAAAATTGTGACTGGCAAAGACAAAAGTGCAATGGGGCATAGAAAGGATCCGAGGAGGAGACAGTGTGTGCAAATTTACATAGGTGGAAATATGAAAATATGTGTTTATCTAAAGTGCATTTATTGCTAGAAGGTTGTTAAGGGAATGTTACAAGCATGAAGGATTGCTTTTCTGGCTTGCACAAAAATGTTGTACCATGTGGCAATGTGCCGGAGAAATAAAAAAAGAGATTTGAGCATATATGAATAAGGCAATGATCTCAAATCATTTGGCACAACGATAATTTGGTTATAAAATTGATTTGGATCTTATTATAGGAGTGAGCATGGAGGGAAAACTCTCATGATCTTTGCCACCAATATCAAGTAAAAGTTCAAGAGACCTATGGATTAATATATGATAAATTTGGAGTATGACAAGAAGTATGGCTAGTTTGTAGCTTAAAAATGTCTCTTGAGAATGCTAGAGAGGCGCATAGACATGTTTACATGGATATTCAATGGTTCTTCTATGAGAATGCCATTCCATTTAATGTTGCAACCTCTTATTTTTATGTCAATATGATATGTTCCATTGGTACTTATGATCAAGGCTTGAAATTGTTGTTGATTTATGATTTGAGAGCTTGGGTATTAAAGGAGGAGCTGAAAAGTACTAAATCATTTGGGAACTTTAATGGTCTTGGAGCATATTAGACATGTTGCAAGTATGGTAGGCCCTATGAACATGGACCCTGACAATGATAGTTGGGTAAAAAGGCAACTCGATGTACGGAGAAAACCTGTTGATACGCTATCAAAGAAGAGTCCAAATGTGTCATGAGGCATGCAAAGTTAAATGATTCTGCAGAGTCAAAGAATGATTAGTTGAAGAAGTGTTCCATCTTATCATCTCTGCAAAAATATCGAAAACTTCTGAAAACTGCAAATATCTGCAAGCTATTGCAAGAAACCCGTTGATCTGCTATCAGTAGGAGGCCCTAACTATGACGCTAAGTATGTGAAGTTGAATGATTCTTTGAATGATTTTGTAGAATAAAAGAATGAGCAGTTGAAAAAAATGTCTCATTCTATCATCGCTTCAAAAATACTGAGGCTTCTGAAGATATTTTGCATCATTTAAATGGGGAGCAAATATTTGGAGATCAAGCCTTGTCACCCGATGTCCTATATGTGCATCACAAATGCATAAAACATGCCCCTCAAGTATATTATTCTGGAGCCATAAAGGAAGCTTTCATGTATCATATGCATATCAGATACTAGGATGCCGCTGAGACATCAAAGATGACTTTGCACTTTGTCATATCAATTCTTTGAGGAGACTACCTTATGATGAGTTGAATACAAAGCAATCTAACGATGCACCAGCCGAGCCTTTGGTCTCATCAGATGATGATGCCTCATCTATTACAAAACGACATCATGTTGTTTGGATGTCCTTATCCAGTCTAAGCAAGGGTCGGTTGACTTATGAATCTGATCTCTAAGGATGAAAAGGAAATCATAAGGAAGCTTGCTGGACTAAGTGGTGTGCTTGTAACTTATCAATGGAAGCATAATGTAGCTTATGTCATTGTTGCTACAGATAAGGGCGGAGCCTACATCAAAACAACGAAGTATCTCATGGCTCTGTCAGATGATAATGCTACGATTCACCTATAAGTAGAACCAGGGAATTTGTAATAGAAATTGCAAACCACTGGTGGACTGAAGTGATAAATTCACGGGGCTATATCATTATATTGGGCAAATCAACTTGCTTACATGTGATAAATAGAAGACACCGATGCACATGCAATGCTTTTGTAGACAAAAGAACACTTTCACAGGCTGAATACCAAAGAAAATGACAATATGCAGTAGACGAAATGAGCTAAACTGCATCGTCAGTACATGAAAAATGAAGTTTAGCACAGCGCTACACCACCGAATCCGCAATACTCATGCAAGCTTACAAAAGTCTTTTGGAGATTCCCAAATGAAATTTGACTCATTTATCAACAGTGGTTATTTGTATAGTTGATAATCACAAAACACCCCTTTACACTGCATGCAAATATTTTGAAGTGCCCTCATACATACATGCATTTGCATAATAATCCTTTCAAGGCATGTCATTTGACATTGTAATCATATCTCAAAATGACCTCTCTGTGTATATTTGCAAGATGCCGAGGATTTCATTCTAGCATGTTACCTCGACATTGCTATTGCATACAAAAATGACCTCTAGCATGCATTCATAGGATGTATAGGGTTTCATTCAAGCATATCAATTGACATTATAATTATAATTTAAAATAATTTTTTGCATGTATTGGTAGGATGTAGGGGGTTTCATTCCAGAATGTCATTTGACATTGTAATCACATTAAAAAATACCCCCGCTTGCATTTATAATAAGCAGAGGGCTTCACTTAAGTACGTTTTTCAATATTATACTTACATGCAAAAATATGACGTGTACATGCATTATAATACACATAACCTTTACACGAACATGCAAGTATTCATGCTGATGCATATGTACACATGCATGTACAACATGTATATCATGCACCATACCTGTTAACGGCGAATGGCGCACCATGGCGCAACGGTCCCTTTGGAGCCATGACGCATAGCTCACGGTGCGGCACACACCATTTTGAACATGGCGCAAACTATATAAGAATTATAAAATAATAAGCATGAATATGAAATATCATTAAAAATAAAAGACAAGCTATCCTAGAGACAAAAAATCACATTTAAAGTCCTCACTCTTTCCTCCTCTCCTATAGTGTCCAATGTCTTCTAATCAAAGCATGCACTCATGAAGAAAACTTATACAAAGCATGCACTCATGAAGAAGTAGACTAACACTATTAACTATTACTAAAGATGATGAATACAATAATATGCCGAGCTGCCGGGGGTCCAAGGGGGCGCTGCCCCCCTGGCGGGGTTTGACCTGCTTATTTTTAAAGTTTGTAAGTCGTTTGTATGGAAATATACCTAGCGGTACCGATCATTTAAATAGCGGTACCGAGCATGTACCTAGTTGTACCGAGCATGTACCTAGCGGTACCGAGCATGTACTTAGCAGTACCGAGCATGTACCTAACGGTAACGAGCATATACATAGAGGTATCGTGCATGTACCTAGCGGCACCGAGCATGTACCTAGCGGTATTGAGTGTTTTTTTTTAATTTTAAGAGGTGTATGCCTCTAAATAATGGTTGTTAGTGAAACACTTCAACTAGCAATCAATAAGAATCATACCTGTTAAGTTGGAAATTCTTGTGAAAAATATTCATAAGTATAATGAAATTTAAAAATAATTTGGCGCGCTATTTTGTGTCGTGCGCCGTGCGCCGTGCGCCATGCGCCATGGCTCACGCGTCGCGCCGTACTCCATGGCGCGCGCTATTTTGCGCCATTGACAACTATGTCATGCACATTCAATGCATACATATAATTGTCGTATAAATATGTCCAACATGATATGTGAAAAAGCATACACCCGCATGAGCCCCGACGAGTGTATTGTAGGTACACATGACATCTGAGGATGTTCTACTGGTTAGGAAAGGAATTGAGATTTGAACCCAATTTTCTGCCGGCAAGTAGGCAGATCGAGTTGATAAGGTTCAATAAAAAAAAAATATAACAACCCATGAAAACTCCAATTATGGCCGTATTGATCGAAAATTTCAATCGAAGAAGACCACAAACATTTAAAATGCCAAAAAAAAATTCAAAATTCCAAAAATATTAGAACATAAGATATTTAAAATTACAATAATCATCAAACACTTATAGCACAAATACTCATCTACCCTTCACAACAATTTTTCGAGGTGGACAAATCCAAAAACTATTTCATCTTACAAAGAGTTGATGCCTAGTCAAGAATATCACTAGGATTCATTCTCAATCTATCCCTTGCCAGTAAGGACATGTCACGTGTCCTCTAACATGTAGTTTTGCCGCCAAATGGCACCACACTGTAGATTTTGCCGCTAAATGGCACCACATGTAAACGGTTATGACCGGGACCCTCTGAATTAGATGGTTTTGCTGTCGAATTGCACCATTATATTACGGTTATGGTTAGAGCCCGTATGTTCCCAAACGGTGCCACATTCTTGAGATATGAATCAATTAGATATCATCGATAGGGCACAAAGTCTTATGTTAGCTAAGGTGGATTCAAATTTATCCCCTGAGATAAATATTTACCTTAGTTCTACAAGGACCCTTGGACGAAGCAACTCATGGCTGCCAACAAGGATCTTTCTGTCAGGTTGGGTCGATTTCCTCCTATGACTAAGTAGCCCAGGGATCACAATGGCCCGGGACGACAGAACCATGGGATTTTGATCGGGCCCCCCACCATTTGCTCTAAGTGCAAGATGGTGAAATTTCAATTTTAAATATTAAATTCTCACATACCAAACCAATGTTGCTACTATACGTCAGATACCACGTATCTCTACGTATCTGCTTGACGACTAGCCTTAATCAAAAGTTCTCTCTCGTTATTGGGAGATGTAATCACTTATAGGGGCTTGCGCCTATAGGATCAGAACTAAGTCATAGCAAAATGAGGGCAAAATATTTGGGTAGTGTTTTATTTCAAACTCAATTTGACTTATGAAAATTTACCCCGGAACCTACTATTAAAAACTCTTCTCGGCGACCCGAAGAAAAAAGAAAGGAAGGGAGGGGTTTGCGGAGAGGCCATGGCGCAAATTTTCGGAGCCTACATATGTATAAGCTAGCCAAACAAATAGATATGATAAGTGAAGATTTAATTCAAGTGAAGTGCATTAAGGATGAAGATGAAAAAGTATTTTTATTAGAAGATGATATTCTACGAAGGTTGATGAGATATTTCGATAAGCTTTTCAATAAAGATTGTAAGAATACTATTGACTTTAGTGACCTTAACAACCTAAATGAAAATATATATTTTTGTTTTTATTTTCATATTAGTAAAACCAAAGTTAGAGAGGCTTTAAAAAGTAGGAAGTGTGGAAAAGCGGTTAGACTTGATAATATTCCAATAGAGGTGTAAAAACACTTAGGATTTCAAGTAATTTCTTGGCTTATAAAACTTTTCGATATTATTTTGAAGACTAAAAAGATGCTAGATGAGTGGAGGAGTGTGTTGATTCCAATTTTTAAGAATAAAGGTGATGCATAAGAGCGCTAATTATAAAAGGGTTAAGTTAATGTGTCATACTTTAAAAAAATATGGGTGTGAGTTATTGATCATAGGTTATAACATGATACTAATGTTTCTCAAAATCAATTTGGATTCATGCCAGGTAGGTCTACTCTGTAAGCTATACATTTATTAAGAGGTTCGATGGAGAAGTATAGAATGAATAAAGAGGATCTACATATGATATTTATTAATTTAGAGAAAAAACATATGACAAAGTCCCAAGAAAAATGCTCAGGAGAGTTTTAGAAAATAAAGGAGAAATCATTCTTATATTCAAGTCATCAGACTATATTATAACTTATTGCTGCTGAATTCTCATAGAGCTGCTCAGTCGTGGCTTTTCCATGCCGTCCTTTGAACCACACTGACCAAATGAACACTTGGAAGCCACATGTTCATCAAATTGAATACATTCCTTAATTGCATTAAAACCAGTGTCGTCTTTTCTGTCAAAATATATTGATGAGGTACAGTGATGATGCAATCTGACTATGCTGTAAGAAGTGCTGTTTCTGCATCATTGGTTAGATTATTATAGCTCTTCTTCCCTATTTTTTTCCCCTTCTTTGTTGATTAAATAGAATTGTACAAAAATGATTCATGTAGCCGACCCCATGTAGCAGAACGAAGGTTTAATATTGTTGTTGTAGTTGAATAAATAGAATCAATTGTCGTCACCATGCCCATTGAAGGTTAAGCATAATGTATATACCCTACATATCATGTTTCTTATTTAAAATTTTTTTTTTTTTGGGACATTTAGGCCATTTAAGGCAAACCCATACACAATGTATACACAAAGGCTTCGTTTGAGACAGCTTTCTTACTGCTTCATAAAGCAGCTTTTTAGTACAAAAACTAAAATTTTTATACTAGAAAACTACTTTAAGAAGCAAAAGAAAGTCGTCCCAAACTAAGCCAAAGACTCGAACCCAAGTCCTCTTAATTGGAAGCCTAAGCTCTCAACCGACAGGCTAAGGTGAGCTATATTCTTATTTAATTTTAGCTCTTCTATGTTTTTTAAAGGTTGGGGAAGATCTGTCAGAAGGAGAGGCTCTTGTTCTGGAAGCCTATGGTTGGGCACGGAATACTGGGTTTGGAACATTGCTCAACTACCGCGACAGAGTCGTCCACGACAGGAGAAATGTGATTCTTTCGGAATGGAGGGCTAAGATTGGAAAGTTGCTAATGAATGGATATACTGGTGGTCGCATGGTGCTCGCTAATTTTCCTAAGAAAGTTGTGGAGTACTTAGGGAATCTTAGTTCAGAAATCAAGATGGAGCTCTGAAAATTGCTCTCCTGCTTGTGTAGATTCAGTCATGCAATATATAGACTTGCACTTGTTTTATTCTTTTCATGCCTGAATAGATCTATCTGATTCTGTCTATTGTAAGTAAAGATATGTAACTTATTTGTACTATTGTTGTAAATTGGATGAGTTTTACTTGTGAGCTTCTCTGGACTTATTAATGGGTAAAGAAATGGGATCCATGATGCTTTTGGATCACTAACATCTAAAATATTTCATGTACATTATTAACATGTAATATTTAGTAGAATACATATCTATTTAGACCATCTTAGCCAATTTATGTTCACATCTATTTAATTTTTTATTTATTTATGAAGAGTGATAAATTTCAATCATTTTCAAGTTGTGATATTTTATACCGTCATTGATATGCAACTTTGAGAGTTGAGTAATTAAAATTGACGTTAGTGCTATTTGTTGCAACAAGAGTTGAAAGATTATTTTCTGCACTACTATAAAGAATCAAATATGAAATTGAATTGAAGTTAGCTTTAGTCGGTTATGTTAACAAAAAAAATATTAGATTGTATGATAATAAAATAATAATTTAAGTCTTCTAGAATATAAAAAATAGATATAATAAATTATAAGTTTTTGTTATCCTTTATTTAATATTTTATCTTTGAAAAAAATGAATATAACAAAGCAATTTCTAGAACTATGGCCCCAAGCCACAATGAAAAAAAGTAAGAAATTTTTTGAAAAAAATGAAATTAGGCCACTGCTTAAAACAATTGACTTCCTATCCTACTCCAAACAGTTGCACAAAGTACATTTTTAGGCTTGAACCACCAATTCCATTATTTAAGGAGAATAATTATAGAAGATCTCTTAATTGCATCATTCTATTTGTATTAATAAATAAATTAGTGGAGCGATTTGTCTGGTTAATTCCGTTAACGAACAAGACGTCAGCCTGCTAACTAGCTATATGAAGTTCAACTTGCGCGGCCAGCTTCTTAGAGGGACTATAGCCTTTTAGGCCACGGAAGTTTGAGGCAATAACAGGTCTGTGATGCCCTTAGATATTTTGGGCCGCACGCTCGCTACACTGATGTATTCAACGAGTATATAGCCTTGTCCGACAGGCCCGAGTAATCTTTAGAAAATTTCATCGTGATGAGTATAGATAATTGCAATTGTTGGTCTTCAATGAGGAATTCCTAGTAAGTGCGAGTCATCAGCTCGCGTTGACTACATCCCTACCCTTTGTACACACCGCCAAAGAGAATAAAAAATAAATAAATTGTTAGCTTAACAGTCTGTGTAAACTTGAGTGCTTAATATAGTAGTTAAATGAGACCATAAGTTCTGTTAGTTTTATATACCCTTTCTATCATGTGATATATGATATCAATGAAATGAACTAAGGTTTCGCTTATGACGACTTTCTTATTATTTTTTAAACAATTTTTTAGTTTAAAAATTAAAACTAAAAAGCCGCTTTAAATAGTAAACAATTCATCCCAAATGAAATCTAAGTTCCCCACTAATGTAAGTCTCCCACCTCAATCATCCATTTTTAGAGTTTTTGACAAGTTTAAAACTATCATTTATCATTATCTTTTTTCGAGTTTATAACATTGGTGCGCTTATTGTCCTCTCCTCCACCAAGCATTTTTTTTGTATGTCCATCACCCAATTTCTCCACCAACCCTATGCCATGGTGCTTGATTTCCTACCATCTCGCAACCCTATGCAACAATCAATTGTTTGCCTAGCTCTTCTTCCCATCTCATCATTTTTTAACAGTTTCGGCAATCTCTCATAGTCCAAACTTGTCTTCATCTTGTACTAACTAAACCTTCCTAATTCCATTCCAACTCGCACTAATCTAATTTCAGAGGCCTCAAATTCTTAGACATTTGAGCTTAAGCTAGATCTACGTAGATTCACCCAAATGCCATCTAATTTCGTCTCTCACAACTGCCCCATACCTCATCAAGGTTGATTGTATGTGATTAAGCAAATGGGATTGGCGTCGTGCAAATACGTGCAAGATGAGATCTCGACTACGTAGATGATATTTGGAGGCTACGATATTTTTAATGATATTTAAAGTTTTAAGGGTTATGTGAGTAATTAATGATTTATATGTTAGATATGTAATTTGAAGAATTTGGATGCTAGGTATATTGAAATCCTCCTAAATATAATAGATAGATTAATAATTTTTATTTAATCTCTAGGCTTAATAGTTAATTAAATGAGCCATACTTAATTTTGCAGTCCTTAAGAAAAGTATGTAATATGGAATGAATTGAAATTTTGTTTTGATTAGGGGTGTCAATTTTGAGTCACGGGTTGGGTTCGGGTCGAACCCGAAGCTAAACCGGCACCAATCTGGTCAACCCGAACCCGACCCGTTTTTGCAAACGGGTTGATTTTTTGGACCCGAACCCGACCCGCTTCGAGTTCGGGTCAACCCGATAGGACCCGTTATCCAATGCGGGCAGCGGCGCGGGTTCGCAACTTCGCATTTCGCAGCGCCAGCGGGACGCAGTGGGTTCGGCCGTTCGGCGGTTCGCAGCGTGATGAGGTGCGGCGGGCAGCGGCAGCGGCGCAGCGGGCCAGCATCAGTGGCGCAGCGGCCAGTTCCAAGCGAGCAGTTGCGCGGCGGGCATAAGCGACGCGCGATGCGCCTCGCGAAGCGACGCGCGATGCGACTCGCGAAGCGACGCGCAGTCAGGCTCGGACTCCGTGCGGCAGCTTCGGTCAACCCCGGTCAGTGCGGGCAGCGGGTCATTCCGGGTTATTTCCGGGTTTTCGGGTCAACCCGAACCCGACCTGAGTTTGCAAACGGGTTGAAAACCTTAACCCGAACCCGGTCGGATTCGGGTTCAGATTAACATGAACCCGAAATTTTCGGATCGAATTTTCAGATCGTGTCTAATATTGACACCCTAGTCTTGATATTGTCTTCCGCTACTATACTCTGTAAAAATTTACCACCATTGCCGCCAGGATCTGGTGGAGAGATTATTACGTGCGCGGCATCCCAATCCGGATAGCCACCCAATGCATTTTATATCGTCTTGATCATTTTTCCCACCGAGGAGCATTCAGTTGCCTCCGGTATGGCGACTTGCTGCTGCGGAAGCGTGGAGACGGGAGAGTCCGGAGAACGAGATCAAGTGTGAGCAGGAGTGAGAGGGAGTGTGCGAGAGAGGCCGTGATGGGGTTCAAAGGGAAGTTCTTCTCGTCAAAGAAGTCCTCCGACTCTTCCAGCCCTGATGGGGGCTCGAGCAGCCCCCGACCTAACACTTTCGGTTCGGCTTCCAGATTCGAGAAGAAGAAGGTCCGATCTTTTCGGGAAGAGCCTCCTTTAACCTCCTTTAGCAGCGGCCGCCGCACCACCGCTAAGGATCTGGCAAAGGTTCAGCAGCAGAAGAAGAAGGAGAAAGAGAAGGAGGAGGGGGGGAATGAGAGTGATCAGAAGGGGAAGGCGGCGGTCAAGCCCTCGTCAACCAGTGGCGCTTCTTTCTCTCCGAGGAAAATTTGGAAGGGGACAGGGAAAGTGACGGGCTCGTCGCTTTCACCTATCCTGGCCTCCTCCCTCGGGTTGAACCGCATCAAGACGAGATCAGGGCCGCTGCCGCAGGAGGTTTACCGGGAGAACAGGGTCACCGGAATTGGCAGCAGCAACCTTAGAAGGGAGGGGAGCTGCTCAACTTCCTCTTCGTCGGCCACGGCTATGTCGTCCTCTTCGGCTCTTTTAGGAGCTGGGAAGGTCAGCATGAAGAAGTATGATGCTCGGGGGCTGAAGGAGGTTCGAGAGGCGCATGTCAGCTCGTGGGCTGATCAAGAGAGGAGTCAGCCTGATCGTACTCTGCCGAATGGAGCAACATTGGGTGCTTCTATAGGCATGCTTTTTTTCCCTTCCTATGCTGATTATCTTTATGAATTAAGTGCAGTTATGGGGGTTTTCCTACTTTCAATGCTGGTTGCCAGTTGCCACCGTCTATACAATTTAAATTGTTGCTATTATTGGTAATCCATGAGAATGATTGCAAATTTGTGCACGAAAGTATGACTTTCACTCGGCATCCACCATTGAAATAACTCAGTATTCTGCTATTTTTGTAATATGCGAGAATGTTTTCTAATTAATGAAGGATGATCAAATAATGTTGTAGTTCTATTCAAGGAGAAATTATTCTATGCGCAGTCCGGACGTAGCTCTACGTCCGAACTCCAATAAAATGTTGACACGTGCAGCCCGACGACCCGACACGGTCCACTAGTCCAATGATGAACATATTTAAACCCGGTCCATGAAAATTTTAAAATCACGGCATTCAAAAAGTCCTGGCATTCGGTCTTGCTTTTCATCGTCGATTCCTTTCAGCTTCTCAGTTCAGGTGCTCTTCATCTTCGAACAAGGATCACTATCTTCTTCTAGGATAAATTATTACATGCGGACGCTAAAGTTATGGTTAGATTTATCTTCATTGGATATGTTGAAATGCTGAAACTATTGGTTATGTAAATGGTTTATATAAAATACTTGTTAGGGTTTATGAAAAATTTATGTTAAAAATGATTTTTTTCTTTAATACAAACTATGTATTGCTGTGTATTACTGTGTATTGTTGTGTATTGCTGCTTATTATTGTGCATTGCTATATATTGCTGTGTATTAATGTGTATTGTTGTGTATTGCTGTTAATTGAGTTGTGTATTGTTGTGTATTGCACAACTGTTTATTATGGATATTATGATGGAAATATTGTTAATCCCTGTACATGTTGCAGATTTATGTTCTAAAGATCACTTTTCGTTGTATAATATTAACATTTAGAGATATTTGCAACTCTTTGGTTAATGGCTAGGATTTTGTGGACATATTAAAGGAATTACATCTACATCAATTTCTGGAGATCCCTGTCTACCAGCAGCATGTTCCCCTAATATTCATGTTGTCTTCATTATGGGATATGCCAAGGCAATGCTTCATCCTCAAGGGTCATGAGCTATCATTCATTGTAGATGATGTGACTCTTATTATTGGATTGCCAAACAGAGGTGTTGCATTCAATATGATATGAAAAGTGAGACACCATCAACATATAATGCAATCGATATTAAACATGAGATGTCAAGAATCGAAAAATCAGCTCCATTTGCCCTTGTCGTCAATGAATTTATCACATTTATGTTGTCCAATTTATTTTTTCTATTTCATAACTATAGAACTCTGACCAGGCTAGTTGTTGTTGCATATAATACAAGATATTCGGGTGGCTAATTTAGGAAGGATTATATTAGGACAATTATGCATTATTATATAATTATTTATTTCCTTATTAAGATATCTTGTATAGATTTATAAATAGAGATAGTTTTGTATAATAAGATTAAGTCTTTTCCCACTCCAATTCTCTGAATTTAACATGGTATCAGAGCCTTCATTGCCTTTAGTGACCTTAGCACCGTAAATGAAAATAAAGATTATTATTTTTATCGGTGTATTACTAACACCGAAGTTAGAGAGACTTTAAAGAAAATGAAGTGTGGAAAAGCTGTTGGACATGATGATATTCCAATAGAGGTGTGAAAATACTTAGGAGATGAAGGAATTTCTTGGCTTACGAAAATTTTCAATATTATTTTGAAGACTGAAAAGATGCCAGATGAGTTGAGGAGTGTGTTGATTCCTAGTTCTAAGAATAAAGGTGATGCACAAGAGTGTATGAATTATACAAGAATTAAAACTTTGGGAGAAAGTTATTGTGCATAGGTTACGACATGATACTAATGTTTCTCTAAATGAATTTTGATTCATGCCGGGTAGCTCTACTATGGAAGCTATACATTTATTGAGATGGAGAAGTATACGGAAAATAAGAAGGATCTACATTTGTAATTTATTGATTTAGAGAAAGCTTATGATAAAAGTTCTAAGAGAAGTGCTATGGAGAGTTTTAAAAAAGAAAGAGGATAATAATGCTTATACTTAGCTTGCAGTATTATTAACTAATTGGTTTATATTGATTGAGTTTTTCAATTGTAAAACCCAAGAGTCAAATTTGGACCCAAAAAAGGCTAAATTGGGCAAGTTTATTGGCTCATTACTAATTTTGATAGATTTTATGATTTTATTATCATTTTTTAAATTTTGCTTGAATATAATAAGTGTAATCATTACTTATCCTCAATTAGACTTTAATTTTTTGATAAATTGGAATATATGTGTGGACTTCTTAATATAGGCTTGAACTATGCAAGCCTTGCTTAGCTTGCTAATGTTCTTGTCTTGACGATTCAACACCCAATATCTTGAGTATTCAACACAGGGTTTTCAATATTCTCAAAACTCTAAACTGCTTCAAAATTTGCTCGAGGTATGTATCGATACAAAATAGACTTGCTAAATTTTGAATCAACCTATTAATAGACCTCTCAACTTAGGCCTTTTTATACTCAATTTTGAGTTAGAGGCTTGCTTGAAATGTGATTTGAGGTTACTTAAAAAATATATATTGTATTATATTTTTATGCTTGTTTGTGATTTCAACATGTAACTTGGTGGTTAAATTTTAATTTTGCTCACATAGGGTATATGCTTAAACTTCTATTAGGATTATACATATTTTTTAAATTTATTTTACTTTCAAATAAGATTAATTACGGTCAACTTGAACTCATTTTGAGTTGAATTGGTATCAGCTCTTTTTAAGTTAAGATGACTTGACTCAATATATTTTGATTTTGAGTCGAGTTTGAATCATCCTGGACTCATTTATTTATTTAGATTCTCATTTGTTTCGCCCAAATCAACTTAATGCCAACCTTTGGATTCAACACGAATAGCTTGAGGATTCACTGGTATCTTTTATCACATTTTCTTCCTATTTTCTACTATTTTTTACAAATCCGTTGTCTGCCTTTCATCATGGTAGTTGCACCTTTCTCACAAGTATTGCACTGCTAAGAAAATGCATATTTTCTTTCCATCAATTTCTTCACTTATGGAAAATATCTTAGATTTGCTTTTACACAGTTTTATTCGGTTCCACTTCCTTTTGTCAACTTGTAGATGTGCCGGATGCTACTAATGTATGCTGTAATTAGACATTTGGGGTTCTGTATATTGATTTTGCCAAATTCTGCCCAGGAAAAAATTACCAGTCTCATAAAGGTTTTAAGAACGTTGCTAGTCGTGCTTCTGAAGCAGAGGTAAAAAACAATTTTACCTGCATCAATAGGTGTGCTGAATGTGAATTTCTGTTTTGTAAATTTCTCTTGATTTGCAATTAATTAGCTTGACAGCTAATAAATGATGATCTGTTTTTGCAGCAGTTTCGATATGATTCCTTTGAACCACCAGAAGAGTCTGAATCTCCTCGTTTTAAATCCATAATGAAGGCAACAAATGCACCTAGGAAGAGACTTCCTGCAGATATTAAAAGCTTTTCGCATGAGTTGAACTCTAAGGGTGTAAGGCCTTTTCCATTTTGGAAGTCCCGAAACATCTATAACCTGACGGTAATCCTCCATAATACCTTTTTTTTGTCGATATGAACTGTTATTTTTATGTTTGTATTTGTTTCTAAGCATCTGACATATGCGCAGGAGAGTTTACTTTTTGTTTCGCTGTTTGTAATTTTTAGTTTTTGTTCTTCTTGTATTAGGAGGTGTTAAAAGATATTCAGATGAAGTTTGAGAAGGCTAAGGAAGAGGTAAACTCAGAACTAGCTATTTTTGGGGGTGATTTGGTTGGCTTGCTGGAGAAGAGTGCAGAGACTCATCCAGATTGGAAGGAACCATTAGAAGATTTACTGGTGCTTGCCAGGAGCTGTTGTGTTATGACTCCTGGGGAGTTTTGGATCCAATGCGAAGGCATAGTCCAGGATTTGGATGATCGACGTCAAGCTCTCTCCATGGGGGTACTGAAGAAGCTCCACACTCAGATGCTTTTTATTCTGACAAGATGCACTAGGTTGCTTCAGGTCCACAAGGAGAGTGTTTTTGCTGAGGATGAGGTTGTTTTGGACATTCGACAATTGCGCTCACTTGATAAAAATATTTCATCTGGTAAAGACAGTAAAAGCGCCAATGCTGCAAGGGGTTCTAAAGTGGCTGCTGCTTCGAGGAAGTCTTACTGTCACCAGTATAATTTGAAACTGAGAAGTCAGGAGATAAAACCTTCAGATTATTTTTCAACATTTGAACCTGTTTACTTGAAGGAAGAGGATTCACCTTCAAGAAGGGAACGCATTACTTCTTGGAAACCTCTCCCTTCTTCCGTAAAAAAACAGAAAGAAACCAGTTCTATGGAAAACTCTTCTTTTAAGAAAGTGCAGACAAAAATTAAGAGAGAAGATGCATATTCTGACATGGGAACAGTTAATCCACCTGAGGTAGTTGGTATTGGAGATGCAAATGTGCGTCCTTCTGCTCCATCCACACATAAGCACGATGTTTCCTGGGGTTACTGGAGTGATCAACAAAATCTTTCTGGAGAGGGTTCAATAATGTGTCGTATATGTGAGGAGTACGTTCCAACTTTATATGTAGAGGATCATTCAAAAATCTGCGCAGTTGCTGATAGATGTGATCAAAAGGGTTTAAGTGTTGATGAGCGTCTTCTTAGAATTGCTGAGACTTTAGATAAAATGATAGAATCTTATTCGCAGAAGGAAATCCCTAATTCAGCTGGAAGCCTGGATTTTGCTAAAGTATCGAATTACAGTAATACTGAAGAATCTGATGGCCTTTCTCCAAAGCTAGGTGATTGGTTTAGTAGAGGATCGGCTGATTTGATTGACTGCTGCCAGGAGACTGATAATTCGGATTTCTTGGATGACTTGAAAAGCCTTCCATCCATATCATGTAAAACACATTTTGGTCCAAAGTCTGATCAAGCAATGGCTTCCTCATCTGGTGGTAGCATGACTCCAAGATCACCATTAGTTACACCAAGAAACAACTTTATAGACATGCTTTTGGCTTTTAGGAGTGCAATATCTGAAAGTGAGGATCTTCCCCAGGTAGTAAACTTTATATTGCTTCTTTCTAGCCATTATAAGCATTTATGATCTTTATAAGACTTGTATGATCTCAACTGTGTAACTCGGGAACTATTGGGAAAAAACTATGCAAATGTGGTGTTTGTGCATGTTTCTTCTGACCAATGTGGACTTTAAAGTGTCCCGACTCCCCGCCAGATCCAGTGCCTTTTTTCTGTAATTGAACACAAAAACTGTCATCCAGCTGATTTTACTTGAAATCTTTTTGATTTATTTTTCTTTTGCTCTCATCCTTTAACCATTAGTGAATTTTGACATTGTGGATCCACTCATTATTTATCCAAATCGAGGAAAGTCAAGGTTATGAATTTTGTTTGAAGGAAAAAAGATCAATCTTTGAAGGTCTTTGTTTCATTTGTGGTATGGTACTATTTTATATATTGTTAAGCTGGGCCTTATTTTTCCCCCTGATTTCTGATATCCTAACACTATACTGGTCCAAAAAATTTTCATTATTTTCCATGACATGAAAAATATTTGAATCTGGAGGTTTTCCAGTTGATGAAACACATTGTTGTCATTGACATGCTTTAAGGGAGAATCTGACCCTCCTTTCATAAGCATTCTGTCCTGATCATCATTATCCTTATCTTCGATGATTTTGGGCTTGGGCTTTATGAATCCTTATCCTCTATTTATTCATCATGAGTTCCTCATCAAGTTTTTAAATTTATTTATAATCTGTAATGTAGATAGCTGAGCTTGCTGACATTGCCCGCTGTGTTGCAAATACGCCTATTGATGAAGAGAGGTCTCTATCATATTTGGTCTCATGGATGGAAGATCTGCAAGAGGTTATCAATCATCGGAAGCTCGAGGCACTCACTGTACAGACATTTGGAACACGCATTGAAAAACTTCACCAGTGAGTTGACTTTCTCTTCTCCAGTTCTTTTGTATGTATCTGTGTTTCCATGTCTGTGTTTTTACTTTTTTTCATCATTATGCATGCATATAGAGAAGGCACATGTATTTGTCCTTACATGCACATGTAGAAATATAAATAATTAACAACTGCGAGCCTATACCTGCACACTGTCAAGAGCTTGTGCTGCATGGATATGTATTTTACTATAATGTTGAACTACTTTTGGATTTTACTAGCGATTTTGAGAGCTTTTTGTCTGGCTGGGAAAGCTTAAAAAAATTTCTGTTTTCGTTCTGTTTCTTTATTTGTAGGGAAAAATACCTTCAGCTCTGCGATGCAATTGACCTTGAAAAGTTTGATGTAACAAATACTATAATGGATGAGGAAGATGTAGCGCGTAGCCTACGGGGAAGTCCTGTTCACCCTATTAATAAGGACCGCACATCTATTGATGATTTTGAGATCATAAAGCCAATTAGCCGTGGAGCATTTGGCCGGGTTTTCTTGGCCAAGAAAAGAACGACAGGAGACCTATTTGCCATAAAGGTATCTTCATGTTGTCTACTTTCTCCAGAATTTTTTGGTAATGTTTATGCTCTTTCAAACCATTTTCAGGAGTTGATTCATTGTACAAACTGTTGTTTTTCAAGTTACTTTCTATTTTTTAACTTTTTTTGTCTATCAACATCAATATCTATGCCTCTAACATTTTTCAGGGCCCCAATACTAATTGCATTCATTTGAGTTTAAAGTCTTGATTGTTAGCAAAATCTTCCCTTTGATGTCAGTTGGTTTTTGCTTTCTTTATTGGAATTCTATGTTTGAAAGCAATGGTTTGTTGCATTCTCACATACCAAATCAACTTATAGGGATCCTATGTATCATTTAAGTTTGAATTCTTCCTTTTTTGTTCTTAATACTCAACCATGTTGACCTTTATATAAAATCCAGAAGAAACAAAGATGAAAATCCCGTAAATCATACCTGTAAACCATCGGATCCTCAAAATCCTGCTGAAATCACGCTGGCAGCGCCGATTCACGTCGTATCTCCGCACCTCCTGCGCGAAAACCGGTCTCGATAGCATCCCGGATCGCGCCTTTAAAACGAGAGGGCAGCCCCCTCATTCGGGGATCTGACGACACTCTCTGCTTCTCTTCTCTCGTTCGCTTCTTCCCACGGCTCTCCACGCTCGACTCCACACAAGCTCTTCTTCTCCTCCCAAAATCCACGACCTCTCCTCCATCTCCACTGAAGCCGACGACACAACTCCCGATCCCAGAGAGAGAGAGAGAGAGAGAGAGAGAGAGAGGGAGTTCTTCCTACATCCTCCGACCAAATCCCGAGCCACCTCCACATCCCACCGAACTCCAGAGCCGGCCGAACCCAACAACTGAGCTCCTGCCTCCTCCGACTGCCTGTGCCTACCCCAAGCCGAGAGAGAGTGTGTGTGAGAGAGAGGGAGAACTCCACCTGGCCGGCGCCTCCTCTGCCTGACTTTGCTCACTCGACCGCATTCCCTTCTCTGTTGGATCGGAAGACAACAGGAGCTCGTGCCGTGAAGGTAACTTTATCCCTTTCGCACACTACTTTGGCCAAATCCCATAAATCCGCCTACCCGAGGGATTTCAAAAAGAAAATATAAAATAAAATATATTAAATAAATGTTTAATTGAAATTATTTTAATTGATTATTATTATTTTTAATTAGTTATAATTATTATAATTAATTATAATTAACTTTAATTAAATTATTATAATTAGTCTAATTAATTATAATTATTTTTTAATTGAAGTAAATTTTAATTAATTATAATAATTTTTTAATAATTATTTTATTATAATTTATTAAAATTAATTAATATTAATTAGCTATAATTAATCTATGATTATTATAACTAATAGTTTTAATTAATTTTAATAAACCTTAATTAATTATAATTAATTATAAGCAACTAATTAAAAATAATTTAATTAATTAATTATAATTAATTAATATTAATTATAATTAATTCAAAAAGAGAAGGGGAAAATCTCCTTCCGTCTTCCTCCTCTCAATCCACATGCCGAAACCGTCAAGCCCGCGAAGGTAAGGATTTCCTAAACTCAGATTGTCGCTTCCGTTGTATGCGGCGGATCGGAAAATCGCCTATACACGCCTTTATTGCGTGTGGTGGGATGGGACCCCGGTTCGATGCCTACGACGAGGCGGGCAATCACCTAAACTCTACTTCGGCGTTCGTGGCGCACCAGAAAACCTCCTATCCACGCCTTTATTGCGCGTGGTGGGATGGGACACTGGTGCGGCACCTACGGCGAGGCGGGGTCACTTATAAGTACCCCCGAGCGGGGGGAAAGCAAACTCTTTTAAACAGGTACTGTCAAAGACCCTATACACGCCTTTATTGCGCGTGGTGGTAAGAGAAATCATGGCCGCGGTTTCCTCGTCCGAGGACACCTACCATACACGCCTTTATTGCGCGTGGTGGGAAAGACCCAGTTTTCTCGTAGTTTTCCCCTAAACGGGGGAGACGCCGGGAGGTTGCCGAAATTTCGGGTGAAAACGAGATTGTACCTGGACTCATTTGAACTCAAAAAGACACTAAGTGAACTCAATCTAAACTTGAATTTAAACTCAAAGACCACAGAGGACCTTTATTTGGGACTTGAACTAGAACAAGAACATGAACTCGAACTGAACTCAGGCTCGGATTTATTTGGACTTGATTTGAACAATCAAATGAATTAAATTCAAAATTGAACAAAAGACACTAAGAACTTGGGATTCAATATGAGAACAAGAACTTGAGTTTGCTATTTGAACTCAAGCAAGGACTTGAACTCAGCTAGACTACAAGAAGCTTGAACTTGAAGGCAATACAAAGGATGTGCTTGAACTCAAACTCAAATAAAGAGTAGAGGACTTAAACACTCATAAAGATTTGAACAATTTGAACTTGAGAAAAAAAAAAAAAACTCAATGTAACTACAAAGGACATAGAACTTGAATTTGATACAAGGAATTTGTGAGACTTGAATCGTATGCAGAAGAATACAAGTGGAAATCGTGGCAAATTGAGAAAACTTACAAATACCACTTATTCATAAATGATGAAGAAATTCTATACAATTGAGTTACTTGAGATAAGCAATGAACGATAAAGAGATGCATTCATAACAAAATAGAGCTTGATTGGAATTGAACTCAAGCAAAGATTTGAGTTGGACTATAGTGAACAAATGCAAGAGCTATGAATCTTGAACTTAAGTACGAACCTAACTTAATCAAATTCATATCACATGACGATGAATTTGAACTTGTACGGATCTTATGGAATATAGCATCATGCGTACGATAAATATATGATTAACAGAACAATGAGCTCCTAATTACATGCAACTATTAAACACAAAGCTCATGACGAATAGAGAACTCGCAAGCGTGTTTTGTTAGCAAGCAACAGAAGAACAATAAACTGAAATGGAGCTTGATTTGAATGATAATATGAAAGCTCAAATGGAACGCAAAGTGCTAGTTCAAAGCTCATGCAAGCAAGCAAGGACTTAGGGGATGCAAAATACCTAACTTGTCACTCATGAACAACAAATTCAACTTGATTGCCAAAGTTGATTCAAAGTTTCTTCCATGAACATCATTGTAATGATGATCGCTAGTGCTACAAGACTCTCAAATCATCCATGAGTCAGATTATATAAACTTCATGCAGTGAATGTTATGACTTCTACCTAATCAACAATGATGAACACATGAGTAAATATAGTAGTTGACTACGCATACTGAAGGGGAAAACATAATGAACATGATAGATAATTGATGAATGCGTGGGAAGGGCATCAACAATGGATGTAACTTATTCAGTGGTTAACCTCAGTTCATAGATGAGTCCCTTCATCTATCTGCAGACAATTGGGTTGATACGTGACGAATACAATCCACACTTTGTGAATTTATCAAGAGGTAGAGATGAAGGAATATAAGGACGTTTCCATCATCAACAATGATCAAATTCTAAGAAAAGACAATCAATTCCCTATAAGCAGAAAAGTTCAATGACACTATTAGAGACCCATTACATATATTCAACATGCTATATGTGGACAAATATAAAAGAACCATGGTAGATAACAACATCTACTAGTGGAAGCAGGAGATTCGTTGGTGCACTACATCTACCCGCATAAATCATACAAGTAGTGCACGACATTCTACCTGTACAAAGCAGTAAATAACTGATCCAAAAGCTGCTACTATACGCCATCGGATTCACAACATTCTTGCAAGCGGACATAAGGCGTCTACAAATACTTTCAAAGTACCCCCGTAAGTGCACTATAGTTTGTATACACATAGGTACATTAAAAGGGGTAAAAGTAATCATGAAACCAGCATGGGCCCCGACGAGCATGTTATTAGTACACACGTGACCTCTAGGGATGCTGCGCGGGTTATTAAATCTGAACCCGATCCTTCTAAGCAAGTAGTAGTCGACAAGATTCAATAAATAATTACAAAATGCCCCCAAACACCCTCATGGGCCCCAGCGAGCGTATTATTGATACACACGTGACGTCTAGGGATGCTGCGCGGGTTAATGTGAATTCTAGTTCGAACCCGATCCTTCTATACAGATCAATAGAAGTCGACAAGGTTCGAACAAACAAACAAATATGTGGCCTTGGCGACCAGAATATTTGTTTTAATCCATTCATATTAGGCCTTTAAAGCCTAAATCAAAAGAATTCACTCTCAAAGGTATAAAGTCTACGAAACCCGATCCTCTATCGACAGCCAGACATAGTCGACAAGGTTCAAGCTTTAAATGAAAATAACCCCTAACACCCCGATGATGGTCGCGTTGAATAATAAATCTCAACCGGAGGGGTCCATTCCAAGTACTCAAAATTCCATTCAAAGTACTCAAAATTCCATTCCAAATACTTCAAATGCCCATGAAAATCCAAAACTCCAGAAAATCCCAAAACCCCAAAAATATTTAAAATGAAATAAGTCCATCAACCCACATAAAACAAAATTCATCCACCCTCCGCAACAGTCTGCTGGGGTGGACAAATCAAAATTTACTTTAGCTCACAAAGAGCCAAATGCGTAGTCGAAAATATCACTAGGATCCATTCTCAAACAATCTCCTGCTAGTAAGGACATGATACGTGTCCTTTAACCGACGGTTTGCTGCCAAATGGCACCGCAAGATAAACGGTTATGACCCGGGGCCCTTTGAACCGAGTGATTTTGCCGCCAAATGGCACCACGAAATACCGGTTATGGCCAGCACCGTTACAATCCTTATTGGCATCAAATCATTGAGATATGAATCAATAGGATATGATTGATAGGGCACAAAGCCCTCTGTTAGCTAAGGTGGATTTAATTTTGTCCCCTTAGGCAAATACCCATCCCCGATCTACAAGGTCCCCTTGGACGAAGAAACCCATGGCTGCCGACAAGGATCCTTCTGTCAGGTTGGGTCGACTACCTCCTCTGACTAAGTAGACCAGGGACCATGATGGCCCAGGACGATGGAACCATGGGATCTTGATCGGGTCTATCATCCATTCCCCCACCATCCGCTTTATGTGCAAGATGGTGCAATTTCTTATTTAAATATCAAAATTTTCAATCTCCAAATTTTCCAAACCCTTCCAAATACCCAAATTCAAACACAATTTTCAAATCCAAATCTATGCTGCTACTATATGCCAGATACCACGTATCTCTACGTATCTGATTGACGACTAGCCTTAATCGAAAGTTCTCTCTAGTTATCGGGAGGGGTAATTAACTATAGGAGCTTGCGCCTATTGGAAACCAGAACTCATATCATAAAGTCCTCACAAAATGAGGGCGAAATCTCTGGGTAGTGTCTTATCTACAAACCCATATGCCTTCCAAAATTTACCTCGGAACTTATCAGTTAAAACTCCCTCGCCGAATAAAAAGAAAAGCGGCGGGGAGGCCGGGGCCGAATTTTCGGAGCCCACAAACCATTTGGTGCTTTTAGCTACCATCAGTTTTTCGGTTGCTTGCCAGTATGGTGAGGAGCTTAAAATGCAATCGAACCTGTTGCTATATGTAGGTAGAATCTCATATGATTCCAAGCTCTAGTTACAAGGAGTTTGGTGCTATGCTGATGTTGACTGTAGGTAAGCTTGTAGTGAACCTAGATGCATGATCCACTAGTTGATTTGCTTGAATGTGACGATGAAGACAGGACATTTTCACAAAAGATTGACTAGAGATATTCTACATTTGTTGCTTGCTCTGCTAAACAGGCAACATCGATGCATATGGAATGTCAGAATAGTCTTGATAATGATGCCGGTACTATCAAGACTGATTGGTTCAACAATCAGTCCACTTTGAATTTTTTTATATATTTTATCCTATTGATAGTTATCCTAGTCATCAGACATCAATAGGATTAGTTCTTATCATAAATAGAGCTCCTTCCTACCTCCGCTAAAAATCATCTTGGTGTTCTTCCTGTCGTCCAGCCCTCTTCCGCAAGAAACCCCATTCAGAACCTGTAAGAGTTATCGTTTCCTTCCAGACTGCAAGAACTGTCGCCACCTTCCCCTACAGCAGCCAAAAGTGGCTGTCCAGCAACCCGCAGGAACCAACTGGGGTTGTTCAGCAGCTGTTCACTTTCTTCCAGATCATCAGAACCGCTGTAATCCACAAGAATAGTTGCAAGAATATTTGCCCAGATGCTGTCCTTCTTCTTCCAAGTCATCAGAATTGATGTAAGCTGTTTTCCCGGTCACAAAAGGTTAGCCGAACAACTTCCCTTCTATTTTCCCTTTAGCATCGGGTTCTGGTGTCATTTGGCATCAAAGCTATCAAGCATGCCATCAAGATGAATCAATCCTCGAACCGTTCAAAAAACATCCATCAAAGAATTACAAAGGGAGATCCATCAATTACTAGAGCAGCTTGTGGTGTTGGAACTTCATCATACAACCGAACATCGAAATGAAGGGAACTATCAAGAAGACGAAGAAAATCCTTTTCATCTAGAAGTCTCTATTGGTGAAGAACCACCTCTTTGCTACTATCAACGCGAACCAAGAAGACCCTTGCACGATTTTGGAATCAAGATCGATTTTCCGGACTTTGAAGGAAGATTGGATCAGAATGAATTTCTCAATTGGCTACACACCGTGGAGTGAATCCTTGAATATAAAGAGGTACCCCTTGATTAGTAGCTATGAAACTAAAAGGTAATGCTTCTTTGTGGTGGGAGAATTTGAAACGAGCAAGGTAACGTGAGGGAAAACCCAAGATCAATTCTTGGGAAAATGATGAGGAAAGAAATGCAGCAGAAATTTCTTCCTGAGCATTATCACCAAGACGTGTTCATAAGGCTCCACAGCCTTCAACAACAAAATCTCATTGTCGAAAATTACGCCGCTTAATTTGAACAGTTAGGATTGAAATGCAACTTGGTAGAGCTTGAAGAAAACACCATAGCTCGATTTCTTGTAGGGTTAAAACCTTCTATTTCCAATGTGGTCCAACTACAACCATATTAGACAATAAATGATGCAACAATTTTGCTCTCAAGGTAGAAAAACAACAAAGAATACGAAAAAACCAATTTCAGCAAGTGACCAGGTCTAAACCAATTGTCCTGCACAATGCAGAATGACCATGATAAAAGAAACACCAAGCAAAACCACCCTTCAAACATAACAAGAAGTCGATGAGTTGATAGAAGAACAAATTGTACATACTGATGAAGGAGAATTGTTGGTGGTTCGACTTATTTTAAATATTCGAAACGAAAATTAATGTAAGAAGTCAGTGTGCTGTTCATTTTTTCATTGGGAGCAAGTTACTAGAATAAGTTCTGTGTGATGTTGTTTTTATGGACACTTGTCACCTTTTTTTTGGACGTTCTTGACAATACGACCGCTGGACTAGCACAGCAAGTTCAACACACCTACTCCTTCCATAAAGAAGGGCAATTAATGGTTATTCTACCTTCTAAAGAACATATCAAACTCACAGAACCCAATCATGAAATAGTGCCATAGTCTTTCTTCATACAAACTTGCAAGGAAGACGACTATAGATTGGCTTTGATGGTTGTTGATCCGGAGAAGCAAAAACCACCAATATATCTTGTCCAACAATTGTGGCTTTAGATTAACCTGAAGCCTCTCCCCGTCAAGGAGAATGATGCTGGTCCTATCAAGACCAGTTGGTTCATGATTCATCTATCAGTCCACTTTGATTTTTTTTTTTTAATATTTTGTCCTATTAGTAGTTATCCTAGCCATCAATAAGATTAGTTCTTATCCTATCATAGTCATCAAGGGGCTCAATTCTTATAAATAGAGTATCCTCTATCTATTGTATCTCAATTTTTTTGGTTGAGAAATAAAATCCCAAAATTTAGATTTTTGTATTTTGTTTTCTTTTTTTGTCGCCTGAAATGAATCTCGGTGGTGGCCGCCTCTCACCTTCATGTGCACCTCCTACCTCTGCAAAAAATCATCCTGGTCTTCTTCCTGTCGTTCAGCCGTCTTCCGCAAGAAACCGCATACTACAAGCTGTTATTGTCTTCTTCAAGAAACTGCAAGCTGTTGCTGTCCATCCATTTTAGAATGTCTAAGAACTGTCTGTTTCCTTTTAGGCTGTAGTGCTGTTTTTATCTTTTTTTCTAACCGCAAGAACTGTCGCCAACTTTCCTACGATAGCCAAACGTGGCTGTTCAATTGCTATCAGCCACCTTCACAACCCGTAGGAACCAATTGGGGTTATTCAGCTGTTGTTCACCGTCTTCCAGGTCATCAGAACTGCTTTAAGCCACAAGAACAACCACAAGAACAGTTCTCCAGCTATTGGCCATCTTCTTCCAGGTCATCAGAACTGTTGTAAGCCGTAAGAACAACTGCAAGAATATTTGTTCAGCTTCTGTCTTTCTTCCAAATCATCAGAATTGTTGTAAGATGTTTTCCCATGTCACAAAAATTTAGCCGAATAGCTGTCCTTCCATTTTTCCTTCAGCATCAGGTTTCGGTGTCAGATAATCTCTTCCTATATCACTTGAATAGCGACACAAATAATAATCGACGTGAGAAATTAATTTAGGCAAGCTTGCTGTCCCTTCAGTTTTGCTGCAGTTTTTTTTCCTTGCTTATGAAAAGCTGTGGTGATGCTTCGGTTTCCCCCTTCGCAGCTATCCCTTTAGTTCCTATTTGTTGTAGTTTTGAGGTGCTCCTATTGGCTGGATGAGAAATGCTTTAATTACCTGCATTTATTGTTCTTTTCCCCTTTTTTTCCCTATAAATAAGGGCTAGTTTCCATTGTTTTGTGTGTGCGCGTCTAATTTTTGGAATGTAGCCCGCGGGTTTTATTCTAGCTTGCGAGCTAGCCTCCTTTCCCCTTTTCCTTTACTATTTCATATCGGTTTTCTATCTCTTCCTTTTTATCCACAATTTCCGCCCCATCTGTATCATTCTTCTCTTAATATTTATAAGTTGTATGGTGTTATGTCCTGTGGAAGTGTTGTTTTTTTTTGCAAGTTGAAGTTATTAAGTATGTCTCTTATAATAATATTGTTGGTTCTATCTATATTTGTTCTATGGAAGTGAAGGAAGACTTAGTTTTTTTTTTTTTTTTGCAAAATCTTATTTACACCAAATTGGTATCAAAGCTTTGGTTTTTTTTAGTCTTCCTTTCTTTTTTCTTTAGAAAAAAATTAAAAATAATATGGACAATCATCAACAAGCCGAAGTTTCAAATTATGATGTAAAGGAGTCTTAAGATGAATTTCATCCTATATATTTTGAAAGTCAGCATTTTATGCCAACTATTCCAGAAGAGAAAATTACAACAACCAGATGAGTTTCATTACAAGGATGTTCTACTGATCCACTTCAGAATGAACTTTACAAAATACAAGAGAAAATATATTTATGTGCAGAACGATATAAAAATAGGAAGGGTTTGCTTCAAGCCAAGTTTATAGAAGAAAAAAAGATGATCCAAAGGAAGTATGCTGCTTTAATTCACGAATTAGATATGACTCAATCAGCACATAATCTTGGTTTTGAAACTGTCTCATTATGGGATGAGAATTCTTCACATAAGGAGAATTGATGTAGGCATGCTAGCTGTCCCTTTGATTTTGCTGCAGTTTTTTTTCCCTGCTCATTAAAAGCTGTGTTAATGCTTCGGTTTTTCCTCCTTAGTGCTTCGGTTCCCCCCTTGGCAGCTGTCCCTTCTATCCCTGTTTGCTACAATTTTGAGGTGCTCCTATTGGTCATATGAGAGGTGCTTTAACTACTTACATTTATTGTTGTTTTCCACTTTTTTCTCTATAAATAAGGGCTGGTTTCCACTATTTTGTGTGTGTGTGTGATTGATCTTTAGAATGTAACCTGTGGGTTTTATTCTAACTTGTGAGCTAGCCTCCTTTCCACTTTCCCTTTACTATTTCATCTCGGTTTTCTACATCTTCTTTTTTATCCATAGTTTCCGCCCCATCTATATCATTGTTCTCTTAATATTTATAAGTTGTATGGTTTTATGATTTTATGTCCTATGGAAGTGTTGTTTTTTTTTTTTTACAAGTTGAAGTTGTTAAGTGTTTCTCCTATAATAGTATTGTTGGTTCTATCTATATTTGTCTAAATTGAAAGTGAAGGAAGGCTTCTAGTTTTTTTTTTTGCAAAATTTTATTTGCACCAGAAATGAAGTTTGTGGGTATTGCTCACCCACATATTCACAAAAATTTACATAATGAATACTACAACAACATCAAGCCTTTGTCCCACTATGTGGAGTTGGCTACATGAATTCTTTTTCGCCATTGTGTCCTGTTAAAATTCAAATTCTCATTTAAATCTAATAAAGAACGATCATTTCTAATATTTTCTATCCAAGTCTTTTTAGGTCTACCTCTTCCTTTCTTAACATAAGTCAAATCTAATACCTCAACTTTGCTATCCGGATGATCGGAAGGCTTCTGTTTAATGTGATCAAACCATCTAAGGCGTCTCTCTCTAATCTTATCTTCCACTGGAGCTACTCCAACCTTTTCACATATATGCTCATTTTTTTTCCTATCTCTAAGGGTAAAGCCACTCATCCATCTAAACATCCTCATCTCTGCAACACTTAACTTAGTATTACGCTTCTCTTTTAATGGCCAACATTCGGCACCATAAAACATTGCAGGTCTCTCCACCATATTATAGAATTTTCCATTAAGTTTGAGGGGGACTTTCCTATCGCACAACAACCCCGATGCATTCCTTCACTTCAACCATCCAACTTGAATTCTGCTGATAATATCCCCATATATTTTTTATCACTCTGAACAATAGATCAAAGATATCTAAAAGGTGTACTCGTATTAATGATTGATCAACCAAAGTCACAATTCCCTTACTAGGTCTACTGCTACTAAAATTACACTCAATATATTCAGTTTTAAATCTACTCAATAGAAAACCTTTAGACTCAAAGATTGACTTCCATAATTCTAGTTTACCTTCAACTCCCTCTCTAGTCTTATCAACAAGAAGAATATTATCAGCACAAAGCATACACCAAGGTACATCCTTTTGCAAATGTCTAGTGAGAACATCCATGACTAAAGCAAAAAGATATGAACTTAAGGCTGATCCTTGATGTAATCCAACCGAAATAGGAAAATACTTGGTCAAACCACCTTGTGTTTGAACACGAGTAATATCTCCTACATATGGGTCTTTAATGATTTGAATATAAGCGTTATTAACTCCTTTCTTTTCAAGAACTCTCCATAGCACTTCTCTTGGAACTTTATCATATGCTTTCTCTAAATCAATAAATATCATATGTAGATCATCCTTATTCTCTCTATATTTCTCCATCAAACCTCTCAATAAATGTATGACTTCCATAGTAGACCTACCTGGCATGAATCCAAATTGATTTTGAGAAACATTAGTATCACGCCGCAACCTATGCTCCATAACTCACTCCCATAGTTTTTGATGCGGTGCATCTTAGCCAGCGGGTGCACTCTATACTTTATATCAGTTATTATAATATTTTCCTATTATCTGCTTTCTATTACCGTTGCAATTCCACTAGCGTAGTTTCCTTTTATGTGACTGTTTAGTACAAAGCTTCTTTTTAGTTGCTGTAGGCATTTTCAGCAAGAGACAGCTCTCTTGATAGTTAGTTTTGTATATCTTCTCTTGGGGAAGATGACCAAGGCAGTTGATCAAATATACATTTTGGCAACAAGCCATTTACTATTTCATCGCCTCTGTGTTTGTTCTTTGTGTGCACCTGCTTCTCCTGTGTTTACCACAACATCTTTGGTATCAGAGCCAGAAGGTTCGGGCAGATGGCAGAGTCCAGCAAGCGTGTGTCGAGCGGGGATGACCGAAGTTTGGAGGCGCTTTGGGCCGCACACGCTGGTATCGAAAGACGTCTTGATGACATTGCGGCTACAGTGGACAGACTCATGGCAGCTCTACGCCGAGAGCCCCCAATGATCCGCACAGGAGAAGTTAACCACCGTGCGGGAAGACTTGCGCCACTGATTGGTACGCCTGTGGACGGAATAGGCGGATATCAGCATAGGGGGCGTAGGCGAGCTCCCGTGGTACCAGAGCTGTCTGCTTCGGATGACGAGCGTGGCAGCTATAATCCAGAAGAGTTGTTGGATTCAGACGCTGATTTGGGAGATCATCGCCAGCGATGTCCTTGTGGTCGTGACAGACACCAGGGGGAGTTTCGAGTAAAGCTTGACATACCGTTCTTTGACGGCATATTACATATAGAGGATTACTTAGACTGGGAGCGATCCGTCGAAAACTTCTTCGACTACATGGAGATTGAACCTGATAAGCAGGTGAAATATGTTGCTTGCCGACTCAAAGGAGGAGCGAGCGCGTGGTGGTCGCAGCTGTTGCAATCGCGACAGAGAGAAGGGCGCGGACCAGTTCGTAGTTGGATGTGGATGAAGCAATTACTCAGGGGACACTTTCTCCCCACTAACTACGAGCAAATGTTGTACTTGAAGTATCAACACTGTGTGCAAGGGAATCGTTCCTTCAGCAACTACACGGAGGAGTTCTATCGGTTATCAGCTCGGAACGATTTGATTGAGACAAACAATCAGCTTGTAGCCCGCTACATTGGGGGTTTGAAAGACCACATTCAGGACAAGTTGGAGTTAAACTCCGTTTGGTCATTGTCGCAAGCAGTGAACTTCGCCCTCAAAGCAGAGATTCAATTGGCGCGACACTCTCGAACTAGCTCTTACCGAAGGTCAGCTACTGAGGGAGGAAATGAGGTTCTTAAACAATCAGGAACTGGTTACCAGCCTGGCACTGCTTACCGCAAACCATCTCCGATGCCAGCGGCCCTGGTGCTCCAGCCAAGTCAGGTTCAGAAGCAAAACTGCCTGTGAAACCGAAATTTCCTTTGAAGGAAAATCCATATCCTCGGCCGCAAGGGATTAAGTGCTTTAGGTGTTTCCAACCAGGTCATAAATCCAATGAATGTCCAAACAGACAGCAGCTGCAATTGTTGGAAGGAGAAGGAGAAACCAGTCCCGAGCAGCTGGAGAACGAGCACGCCACAAATGTGGAGGACGTGGCGAGAGATGAAGGCGACCCTGTAATATGCACATCCTAGAGAAGCTATTATTAGCCCCAAGAAAACAAGGCAGCTCCCAACGGCACTCAATCTTCAGGACCAAATGTACCATTGGAGGAAAAGTGTGCGACTTACTCATCGACAGTGGGTTGCACTGAGAATGTGGTTTCTTGTGTTGTGGTGCAGGCCCTGCAACTGAAGACCACTAAAAACCCGCAACCGTATAAGATAAGCTGGGTCAAGAAAGGTATGGAGATCATGGTAACTGATATGTGCCGGATTCAATTTTCAATTGAAAAACACTATACTTGCGAGGTACTGTGCGATGTGGTAGAGATGGATGTGAGCCATATAATTCTAGGTCGACCATGGCAATTCGACGTGGGTGCGATCCATGACGGACGGGCCAACACATATTCTTTGGACTGGAAAGGTCGGAGACTAAGGCTACTACCACAGATGACAGAACAAGGAACTATGGGAAACCGACCCGCCTTGCATTTTGTTACAGGAAACAGCTTACTGTCCTCATGAAGGAAAATGCCATGTTGTTTGCATTGGTCTTCAAAGAAAAGGCTCCGACAGAAGTCAATTGTGGTGGAAAACCTGAAGTCGATAGTTTACTAGAACAATTTCAAGATGTGCTCGCAGAACCTATGCCAGGCACGCTGCCACCTCTAAGAGCACTTCAACATCAGATAGACTTTGTGCCGGGGGCAACTCTCTCAAATCTGCCGCACCATCGACTCAGTCCTAGAGAACACCAGATTTTGCAACAGTTAGTCGATGAGCTATTGAAGAATAACCTGATCTAGCCGAGCCTTAGTCCTTGTGCGGTGCCGGCACTTTTAGTCCCAAAGAAAGACGGCACTTGGAGGATGTGCATGGACAGCCGTGCAATCAACAAGATTACAGTCAAGTTTCGATTTCCCATACCTCGGATTGAAGAGCTACTGGAACGACTGGCCGGAGCTACGGTATTTTCAAAGCTTGATCTCCGAAGTGGGTATCATCAAATCCGGATTCGGCCAGGCGACGAATGGAAGACGGCCTTTAAGACGCGGCAAGGATTGTTCGAATGGAAGGTAATGCCATTTGGGCTGTGCAACGCCCCTTCCACCTTCATGCGACTGATGACCGAGGTTCTCAAGCCTTTCCTCAACAAGTATTGTGTCGCTTACTTTGATGATATTCTAGTTTATAGTACAACATTGGCTGAGCAAATCACTCATCTATCTGACATCCTTATGGCTCTAAGACAAAATCAACTCTACTTAAATCCAAGTAAGTGTGAATTTGCCGCTTCATCCGTCTATTTTCTCGGTTTTGTGTTGTCCGCCGCAGGTGTACGAGTAGACCAGCGGAAAGTCGACGCCATTACCAATTGGCCGACTCCAGCCTCATTCGCGGATGTACGTAGTTTCCATGGCCTCGCCAATTTTTATCGCCGATTCATCAAAAACTTCAACACAGTAATGGCGCCAATCACCAATTGTCTGAAACTGAAACAATTGCAGTGGGGTGTGGAGCAACAAGCTAGCTTTGAAGCAATTAAATGTGCTTTATCATCGGCGCCTGTACTAGCTCTGCCTAATTTTGACAAACCTTTTATGGTTGATACCGATGCGTCCGCCATTGGCATAGGGGCTGTTCTAAGTCAAGAAAACAAACCCGTTGAATTTTTCAGCGAAAAATTAGGTGACTCGCGACAAAAATGGAGTGTCTACGAGCAAGAGCTGTATGCGGTGGTGCGAGCGCTCAAGCAGTGGGAGCCATATCTCCTACACCAGGAATTTGTTTTATGCAGTGATCACCAGGCATTGCAATACATTAATAGCCAGAAACACATTAATCGGATGCACGCTAGGTGGATCTTATTCTTACAAAGATTCACATTCGTCCTGAAGCACAAGTCGGGGGCGCAAAACAAGGTGGCAGATGCACTTAGCCGGCGACATGCCCTTCTGATTGAATTACGGACGGAGATTACAGGACTTGAATGCCTGAAGGAGTTGTATGCTTATGATGAGGATTTTTCTAAAATCTTGAAGGAGTGTTTATCCAACAACCCATCTCGGGAATTCACTATAAGACATGGTTTCTTATTCAGACATAACCAGTTATGCATACCAGACTCCTCTTGGCGGCCTCAACTCATCAAGGAAGTCCACTGTGGGGGACTAGCGGCTCACGTGGGCAGAAGCAACACCTTTACACAGCTGCAGTCCCCATTTTACTGGCCGCATTTGCATCGTGACGTGCAGCGATTCGTGGAAAGGTGTCCAGTGTGTCAAAGCTACAAGACCGGTGGACAACTTGCGGGATTATACTTATCGCTACCGACGCCGGAGACTATATGGGAAGATCTAAGTCTTGATTTCGTGATGGGTTTACCACGTACAAGACGTGGCCATGATTCGATAATGGTCGTCGTAGACAGATTTTCTAAGATGGCTCACTTCGTGCCTTGCAAGAAGACATTTGATGCTTTAAATGTAGCCCGCATTTTCTTTGCGGAGATTGTCCGTCTCCATGGATTGCCACGAAGCTTGACATCGGATCGTGATGTTAAGTTCATCAGTCATTTCTGGAAGGAATTATGGAAACGACTGCACATAGAAATCAAGCTCAGCTCGGCATACCACCCTCAAACGGATGGGCAAACCGAGGTTGTAAATCAAACACTAGGCAACATGCTTCGTAGCCAAGTTCAAGAGCACCCCAAATTGTGGGATGAACTACTTGGGCAAGCTGAATTTGCCTATAATAGTATGCCAAACCAATCTACAGGAAGAAGCCCCTTCAACGTGGTGTATACCAAGCACCCGAACCATACTGTAGATATTGCGGTGTTGCCCAAATGTGCTAGCAAGTCCGCCTCTGACTTTGCCAATCAATTTTCTACAATGCTGCAGGAGGTAAGACAGAAACTCATTGAGTCCAATTCAAAGTATAAGGAGCAAGCTGACAAGCGTCGCCGCGAACGTATTTTTAAACCGGGCGACTTAGTCATGGTCCGCCTGAGAAGAGAGAGATTTCCGCAGGGGACCTATTCAAAATTAAGCCGAAAGAGGATTGGACCATTCGCCATCCTTCAGCAAATCAATTCAAATGCCAATGTCGTGGATTTGCTGAGTCACTACAACACCTCGCCTACATTTAATGTCGCCGACATCATAGCTTATCATCCTCCGGACGAGGCACCTACAAATGTTTCATCATCAGAGACTGATTCTCCTGTTGGTGGGGGAGAATGATGCGGTGTATCTTAGCCAGCGGGTGCACTCTATACTTTATATCAGTTATTATAATATTTTCCTATTATCTTCTTTCTGTTACCGTTGCAATTCCACTAATGTAGTTTCCTTTTATGTGACTGTTTAGTGCAAAGCTTCTTTTTAGTTGCTGTAGGCATTTTCAGCAAGAGACCGCTCTCTTGATAGTTAGTTTTGTATATCTTCTCTTGGGGAAGATGACCAAGGCAGTTGATCAAATATACATTTTGGCAACAAGCCATTTACTGTTTCATCGCCTCTGTGTTTGTTCTTTGTGTGCACCTGCTTCTCCCGTGTTTACCACAACAGTTTTAAAGTATAACACATTAATTTAATTCCTCTATAATTCGCACACTCCTGTGCATCACCTAAATTGGATGTTTGAAGTATAACACATTAACTCATCAAAAATTTACATAATGAATAATTAATTAAAAAATAAAAATAAAAATACATATAAGAAGTAACAACAACAACAACAACAACATCAAGCCTTTGTCCCACTATGTGGGGTCGGCTACATGAATCCTTTTTCGGCATTGTGTCTGGTTAAAAGTCAAAGTCTCATTTAAATTTAATAAAGAAAGATCATTTCTAATATTTTCTAACCAAGTCTTTTTAGATCTACCTCTACCTTTCTTAACATAAGTCAAATCTAATACCTCAATTTTCCGGATCGGGTCATCGGAAGGCCTCCGTTTAATGTGACCAAACCAGCTAAGGCGACTCTCTCTAATCTTATCTTCCACTGGAGCTACTCCAACCTTTTCACGTATATGCTCATTTCGTATCGTATCTCTAAGGGTGAAGCCACTCATCCACCTAAGCATCCTCATCTCTGCAACATTTTCACGTATATCCTCATCTCTGCAACACTTAACTTAGTATTAGGCTTCTCTTTTAATGGCCAACAATAATACATATAAGTACTCACATAATTATAATAAAATTTAGGTAGCCAATTTGCTCCTTCCAAAAATTAATTTATTAAAATAAAAAGGCGATTAACATTTGCTTTGTCTGAGCCATGGTTTAAAATTGCGCACTATGAGGCTCGCCTTGAGGCCCGCCTTTGTGCAATTCCAGTAAAAAATGCCTCGATGCTTACGCCTCAAGTCTTTTTTATGAGGCTTGTGCCTCAACTTGGTTGAGGCCCGCCTCGCCTCACTGGCATGAAGCTTACGCCTCACGCTATATATATTAAAACTCATATAAATCTTGAAGTAAATGCCCGACATTGGACTCTATATGAGAGGAGGAAGGGGAGAGAGCCGTTCATCATAATGATAATTCAAATGAAGAACCCCTTAGTGATGACAGTGCTTATGAATTATGAGTTCTTATGTGATATGCCATTGTTATTTATTTTTAGAAATTGGAATTATATGTTAATGAAAAGATTACTGGGATTTGGAAAGATAGAATTTTGAGTTGAACTACATTTCATGTTGTCTTATTATTGGGATATTTTGATTTCACTTCATATCTTATGCTTTTTTATGTTTTATATTATTCACTCATTAGTACATAAAAAAATTATCATTTTATGTTTACGCAATCTTTTGATTTTGAGGCTTACGCCTCAAAATGCCTTGAGGCTTATGCCTCGCCTCACGAATGAAAAACGCCTCAATACCCGAATACGCAATTTTAAACATTGGTCTGAGCACATGTAGGGGGTGAGCACATGCAGGTGGGGGGTGCAAATAATGGGATATCCTCTCTGCAATTATTAAAAAGAAGGGGAGAGGGTTGTTCTTTCGGCCCTTACTAATTTCACCTATATTAATTAAAAAATATATACAAAATCTCCTCAACTCTCTCCACCACATTTTTCCTCTTCTCGTCTCTCCACGTTCGATGCTGCCTAAGTCAAGCCTCTTCTAGCTGCCTCTCCTTCCCGTCTTCTCTCTCTCTCTCTAAATTCTTCTCCCTTCACTTCATGAATATGCTGGCTACCTCACGCAAGGCTTTTCATGCCAGATAAAGTAAATACAATTAGCCCATAAGCCCATATCAGCCCAAGCTTGAAGGCCAAACCATAGCAGCTTAAACAAGAAATAAACAAATAAGAAAAGACAAGAGGTCCGAAATACAAAATTTAGAAAAATGAACACCAATTACCATCCTCCTTCCTAGTTTGGAAACAATTATCGACAACATTAGGATACCCGTGGTTTCCATGGCTGGCTCAAGCATATCAGGATACAGGAAAGCTGTCAAGTAATGGAATCGCATAATTGCTGATTGCTGATGGGAGCAGAAAAATTGTCATGTATTATAACAATTGTCTGTTGTGATTGGAAGCATTTTGAAAATGTTGAAGGCCGAATTTCAGAATTATCTTTGGTAATTTCACGCTCCCCCAAAAATCGAGAACATATGTTAATCATTTCTAGCTTTGAAATAAGATTGCCAACTTGAATTTTATTAAGATTCTTGGTTAAAATACCACCACTGATATTCTGTTGGAATGTGAACTACTATGACTATCCCTTGGCCAGAATGACCAATAAGATCATGCATCTCAAATCTTATTAGGGCTAGTTATGTGAGTGATGATATTGGAATTGTGTTAGGCGGGCCCCTCCGGTCCTTACTTACTCTAGGCGGGCCCCACATGGAGTTAATTCAAGGGTTGGAGGGAAAATTTGAATGGAAAGGGGGGGAGTTTGAATAGAAGGGCTGTTTAGGGATTTTGTATGGGGATGAGAGTTAAAGAGGGGGAAAGGGGGGAATTAGGTCTTCATCTTGAATTTGAATGAAAAGTTAGAGATCTCATTGTGTGCTTGGGCTCTAGGGTTTGCTAGAGACTTGTGGAGAGTTGTTCTTCCTCTCGAATTGAAGAACTATTGTATCTTTGCTGTTTTGATTCTTCTTCTAGTGGAATACAAGTATTGGCTTGGTTTTATTCCAGTTTTTCCCACTGTTTTCTCAGTTTGAGTGCAGTTTTCTGCTGTCCACAGCAGAAATTCTGCTGTTTTCCTGCTATTTGCTCTTCCGATTGGCTTAGGATTGCTTGCGAACTCAAGTATTACCTTAGGGTTACTTGCGGACTCAAGTATTTCCTATTAAATTGGTATCAGAGCGAGATCCGGGCGGTGGAGGGCTGTTTTTTTTTTCACTGTTTCGCTGCAGATTTTCGCAGATTTTGGGTTGTCGGAGGCTGTTTTCCACTGAAAACAGCAGTTTTTAGGGTTTTTGAGAGCAGTAGTTGAGTAAAACAGCAGGTTTTGACTGTTTGGAGCAAGGTTTAAAATTGCGTAAGTAAGCCTCGAGGCATTTTTCGTCTGTGAGGCGAGGCGTAAGCCACGAGGCGGTGTGAGGCGTAAGCCTAACCGACGAAGAATTGCGTAAATGAGAATTTAAGGGTTTTAGCAAGTAAAAAATAGTAAGATTCTATCATACAATAAAAACATCTAAATGACAATTAAAATTAGGGGTGTAAGAAAATAAATGCAATAAAATCATGTCTCAAAGTACAAAACCACAAAATATTAGTCTATCAAAACTCCCAAAGTACAATTAAGAAAGAATATATATAATCCAATCATGTCCCATCACTAAATGGGTCTTCAAGGGAATCTTCTCACCCCTTCCTCCTCTCCTATAGAGTCCAATGTCTTCCAATCAAAGCATGCACTCATGAACAAGTAGACTAACACTAATAACTATTAGTAAAGATGATGAATAGAACAATACGCCGAACTGCCGGGGGTCCAAGGGGGCGCTGCCCCCTAGTATATATTATAGAAAATCTAGGCATATTCATATTGCATGCTAGATCTATGTGTAGCTCACCATCTTCTCTATCTGAATTGATTATTTTTGTTAAAACCTAGGGGATGCGAAGGTCTCTGATTTATACATGTTTTTGAGATTTATTCCAATTTTCTCCATGATTAGATTAACATGCATTCCACTAATCATTATCATCAATATTATTATTTAACTAGGTAAAATTAGTTGGTTTCTCCAACCTGTATTAAATGTATTGGAACAAGCATTATTTTATCTTTCAATCAATTCACATTCTAAATCCCTAGTGTGTTACTATCATCAATATAATTTAAATCATGCACTTCCAATTGCATAGATAATCCTGTTATTGAATTAACTCCAAGAATATCTAACTTTTTAGAAATTGTAAATACAAGTGCATTAAAATAGATAATGCATCTAATTCATAAGCACTAAGTACTCTCTCAGGATTAACACTATTAGTATGCCAGTGGAAATTATTTTTAACCATTTCATTAGTTAATTTACAAGCTTCCTAAAATGTCATAGACATCCAAGATCCCCCAGATGATAAATCAATGATTGACCTAAGAGATCCTACTAATCTAGTATAAAATTTTTACTAACCAACCAATCAAGTAAAACATATGTAGGGAATATCCTTAAATATATCATAGCTTTTAGAAATTTTCTGTCATTCAAACTAGGCTAAATATGTATTATCATTCCCAAGCTTGGCAATTTTTGAAGGTGGGAAATAGTTAGCTAGGAATTTATGAGTCAACTTATTCCAAGTTGTTAAAAAGCCTGGGGGCAAGGAATTCAAAAACATCTTAGCTTTATCCCATAAAGAAAATGGAACAATCTAAGTCTAATAACATCATCATTGATGCCATCATACTTAAATGGTCTATAGATTTTTAATAAGCTTGCTATGTGTAGGTTAGGATCCTCAATAGGAGTTTCCCCAAATTGAGTATTTGGAACTATCTGAATTATGGTAGGTTTTGGTTCAAAGTTATTATCCTGGATATTAGGCCTGTTGATAATCTGGTGGATTCCTTCCACTATAGGGTTAGCATACTCTCTAAGAGCTCTAGGATAGTCCTAATCTTGAACTAATTCAGACATCTCTAAAATCTTTTTTATCTTTTCAAAATTTTATAAGGGTCTATTAACCTCATCTTTGAGTGAGGTCAATTCCTAAAGTTGAAAAATCTAGTCTATATTTGTATCATTGAACCACATTCCAAACTTTAAATCTAATCATTCACTATGCTGTTATGCAGTGGTCAAATCACTAACCTAAAATCCATCATTTGACAATCACCCTTGGTTATCATTTGATAATTTGATCAATCACTTGATAATCACCAAATGTTTATTAGTGATATGATAATTTTAAAAGAAAAACACACCTTAATCGTTGACCTCCACAATTATCTTCAAAATCCACTACGAAATTAAACTTTAACCTGATCATCTGTTCAATCACTAACAATTATCAATGATTATGAATGATTTGAGAATGTAAATTCTAAAACTTTTACAAATCATTGATCAAATTAAATCCAAACCAAATCCGTTGACCAAATCCAATGAAAAATTCATAACCTTAAAATCCAATGTTCAAAACCAAACCAAAAACCCGTTAATCTATAACCAATTTTGGACAATTTTTAAAATATTCAAAAATTAACCAAATGAACTTGGATTCATGATTAATGAGTTACATTTATATTAGGCATGATTTTAGGGTCAATCATATTAGTTTAGAGGCCTTCCTAGTCTTCTAACCCCAATACACTTAAAGCATATTCCAAAGTTATAAAACCTTCAAATAGTTACAGTATATGCCATTGATCATAACATAGTATGGTTTTTGACATTGGAAGCCTTCCCAAATCCATTGATCATGATCATTATTATTATCAAGATGCATTGAAACAACATAGAACCCTTAGAAGACTATGGTTGACCATGGTTGATGATAAAACCTTGAAAACCCTAAAACTTCTAAAAAATTAATTTCTCTTAAACTTCAACATGGCTCAATCGAACCAAACACTGAAATATCATCCAATAAATTTCAAATGTGATTTGGAGTGCATTGAACCCAACCCCAATCCATGGTTAAACCTAGTTGAACAAGTCAACCTAGAGTGACTAAAAGATTCCTTAAGCATTTGAAATTGCATTTCATGCATAGAGACCTAAAAAAATCTTGGAACCACATCCAATAAACTTAAAATATGATTTGGAATGGGTTGGACCCAATCCAACTCCTGGTCTACCTTAGTTAACTAAGTCAACCTTGGTTGACCAACGAGTCCGTTAAACCCATAAACTTTCATTTTACACCATGTGAACAACCCATTTCATGAAACCTATTCTAATGACTTTTAATTACATTTAGAATGTGCTAGACAACACATTAACTTCTGGTCAAACTTGGTTGACCAATTCAGCCATAATTGACCACTTACTAAATTCATAACTATTGTATTTACCAATTTAAAGAACCAAACTCATAAGGATAGTCCATGGGGTCACCAAGAGTCTCCCATAAAGGTTCCTTCCCTTGGACCCACTTAGTTTAACCAAATAGGTTGAAAAAAGTACACCTAACCCTTAACAAATTAAATTATATTAATGTATATAATAGGTATCCCTTGACTTTATGCACATAACCCAACAAGTTCAACCCATGTGTAAACCTGGGTCAACTAATTGAGCTCACCCATCCCCTACAAAACCTAAAATTTTGGGTCCATTGATAACCTAACACATATTGGACCTAACCAACTATTGAATTGAACTCTAGTATGTTCTTTACATATATCGTAGCATGATCCAGTCATGTGGGCTACTAATGTGGCAAGATTCCCCAAAAAAACCTCCAAAAAGTTATTGGATCACTCATAATTGACTAACTAGCCATCCCAATGAACTCAAACTCTCCAAAACCTTTTCTTGCCTCCTTTTGGTTAGTCCCCAACTCAAATGGTGGCTGGTCAATTCTTAAGTGGTAAGATCATTGCCCTTGAATGCAAAATTTTCACTCCTATAAATACCCCCATAATTTTTATAGCAAGGGTTGATCAATTGTATTCCCTAGCCTCATTACAAATCCCCAAGCTTCCCACAAGCCTTCCCCAACCTTCTCTTGCTATAAATCTATCCAATTAAAGTACAAGAGAGAGAGAGAGAGGGAGAGAGAGAGAGCGAGAGAGAGATAGATAGAGAGAGAGAGAGAGAGAGAGAGAGAGAGAGAGAGAGAGAGAGAGAAAGTGATCCAAGCTAAGCAACTTCTAATCCATTCGTTTTTAAAACTTGGATTCCTTAAGGAAGTTCTAAAGGATATCACTAGGAGTCCATAGAGCCCAAAAGTACTAAGATCCACCTATTGTATAGAGGTATGTTATGATTAGTAGGTTTAAATTTAAATCATATTTACTATAAGATCTCAATGCTTGGAGCAACCAAAATCCATGGATTAATGCCTTAGTGTTCCAAGAAACTCCCCCTAAAATTTCAACTCATTCAGAAGAGTGCACAAGATGTTATGAGCATTTAAAACTTTAGTTTAAATTTAAACTAAGGGCCCTAAATTTATCTAGACTATCTATTCTTGTGTGTATTCTAATAGAACTTAGTTGTAGTTAGATCACACATATTTTTGGTTTTGAAAGTGGTTTTGTGTGAATCTATAGTGCATCAACATGGCAAAGTTCGAGCTGTCCATCAAATTTGATGTGGATTGCATGACCCATGCCCAAAGTAGACATGGAAAAGTGGTCGATCAGCATATGACACATGTTGAAGGCCACTGCATAACCATGTGCATAATTACAAATATTTTATAATCACTTCCCTTAACATTTAATTTAATTAAAAGCTTAAAAAATTTAAAATTGCTTATAACTTTAAAAAATCACCATAAATCAAGTTTTTACCCAAATTTGATGTTTGTGTGCTTATTGGAACCGTCTTGAGCCCAATTGTTTTTTTAAAATAAGTTTTAAAGGATTTTGACTAGTGTTATGTGAGTAAAATAGGTTTGATTAAAAATTAAATTTCTTTAATTATTCTTTAATCAATGGTCTAATTGAGCTGAAATTTTACTTTGATATACTAGGGTGTGTTTGCTATATACCCTAATTTTCTTCGACCTTAGCGATTTTGGATCTTGGTGATTTAAATTTTTAAAATTCCGAGTCATAATTTGATCCAAAACATTGGAAATTCATAACTCTCAATCTACACATAGTTAAGGCTTGAAATTATTGCAGTGTGTGTGTGTGTGTGTATAAGAGTAACTTTAATTTTACCCAAATCTATTGAGTAGAATGTTCAAATTAAATCATGAATGGTATAGTTGTATTTAACTTTGATGATTTTTTTTGATACATAAGGAGACTTTGATGTGCCCAAATTTAGTGGGCTTGAAGCACATGTTCTGATAAATCTATGTTTAAAATTTTAAAGCATTTGGTGGTCATTTATTCTACTAATTAGTCAACATAAATAAAATATACATAATTAACCAAGAATTTTTAATAATTAAAAATAAATCAAAATTAAATATAAAAAAATACATTCTTAGTGTCATATTGCTTAAAATTAAAAGCTTAATAGAGGAAAATTAAAATTCCCTAAAAATTCAATCAAAGTAAAAATTAATTTTAAAAGCATAAAAATTAAAAAATTATTCAAATTAAATAATTCAACAATACAAAAAATAAAAAATAATTTTAAACACTTGTAATAATCCATAGAAGTCCTTAGTGACATTTGGGAAATATTCCAAGAGGTTTAGAGTTGGTATGGACAAGAAATAAGAAATTCATCTTATTAAATTATTAATTAATTCAATAAATTGTGTTGAAATTATAAAAATTATAACTAATTATAGAAAACTTTAAATGATACAAAATGAAAGGTATTAAACTTGTCGTTGGGTCTAGTTTTTATGAAAAGCATAAACTTCTATAATTCAAAGAAAATTAGAGAGTCAATATTTGGTGAAATTTAATTCCTTAAAATATACTGGACTTCTAAAAATTATAACCAATTATAGAAAAATCCAATAAGTACAAACTTAAATGCTTTGAATTCATCATTTGGTCTAGTATATATGAAAAATAAAAAAATTTTAGATTCATTATAAATTAAAAAGTCAACAATTTGTCAAATCTAATTCATTAAATAATTTAATAAATACTCAAATTGAATATATTATCAAAAGTTCAATAAACCATTAATTTAATAGTTTAAATTAGATACACTCCACCAATGAAGTTTTTAGGCTATGTATCCAAATGAGGATTTAGTCCTTATGCCCATTATGACAACACCATGAATGATTTGATTGAATGTGAATATTTAATTGTAAGTTTTATAAATCAGTAATCAATGAACTAAATGATTTAAAAATCAAAGATGGTTTCTGACCACAATCATTCTTCAAGTAAGATCAAGAGGATCTCCCGTGGAGTCTAAAGACACCAAAATGAAGCAATTTCATATGCTAATTTGAGATAAATTTCAAACCCTAAGTTTAGATCAAGGATTTTAATAACTTTTCTATGTTATCTAAATCTTTTCAGTCTAAACCCTAAACCCTTATCCATTATACTTCAATTTTGATTTTGGACCATTGCATTCTGCTCCTCCTTGGTGATTCCTGGGTGATTTAGGGCTTGCTTTCAGGAGCCTTGATTTTGATCTCTTGGCATTTTTGTTTCAAGATTATTTTCTCATTTTTTCTCCTTAGCTCATCTTTATTTTTTTTGTTGCTTTCATTTGAAGTTTTTTTTTTCTAATTTGTTTTAGCTTCAGGAGATGATGACTCCATCATCATCTAAGCCCCTCAATTTCTTTGATCCCTAATGGCCGTTTTCGGTCCTTCAAGTGGAATTTAAAAAAATTTCCTATTTTTTGTTCTCATTATAAAATGCATGATCATGGTGTTAATGAATGTTTCAGGTTTCACCCTCAATTTCATAAAGATAAAGCCATTTCCAAACAAACTCAACGCAATGATGTGCCTTTTCTTGAGAATGAAAATTTGCCTTGTGTTGAGATTTAAAGGAATAGTTCCAAATTGGGTGATGAACCTATACTAGTGCATACTAACTCTTCACCTATGCATGTCTCTTTGGCTCCAGCCATTATGGATATTCCTCCCTGTGTTCAAGACAATACTATTAGTAACATTGCTAGTTTTGTCAATGAATGTGACAATTTGGAGGACCAAAGGCTAACTATTTATTCTCTTTAAAATAATGCTATCTCAAAGATGCCGGTTATGGACTATATGTTGAATACTAATAAATCTTTGAATATTGAAGCCTCTCAATGTATTGTTTATGATCAGGGAAATGTTTCCTGAAAGGAAGGAATAGTTAAGAGCTTGTGGAGCTGGACAATAACTTGAGGGCTAATGATAAGGCTTTGGTTGTGAAAGAGAATGTGGTGAATAGTAATGTTATTGTTTATGGAGATTTTTTGGAGGAAGGTTAGCTTCCTCAAAAGGGTAAGGAAAAGGATTTGAATATTGATTGTAAGTCTCCCTCTATCTTTCATTATCATGGTGATGCTTTTACTAACACCGATGAATTGGAATTTTTTGCCAAATGCTTTGCTTAAGATGACAACAATACTAGTTTTAGTAAATTTCAAAACAAGCATGGTAGAAAGAGTAAGAGGCTTGTTTTACAATCGGCTAGAAATACCCATCGAAAAGTAGTCGTTAGAGTTGTTTTTATGTTTAAGTATATTATTTGGAATGTTAGGGTATTGGGTGCTCTTCTTCTCTTTTGCATGTATTAAATTTATGTCATATCCATAATATTTCTATTCTAGTTTTACTTGAACCTCTTGTTATTGTTTCTAACTTACTTAGTACTTGCTAAATTTTTAGGTTTTAATCTGCAAGTATGAATTTTTCTAATAAAATTTGGTTATTTTGGAAAGACCCAGTTCAGATTGATATTCTTACTCAAGTTTTGTATTGTAACATTGAAGTATTAAATTTAAATTATTGTGTCTCATTTGTTTATGCTGCTTCTTCTAGTGGGACTAGAAAAATTATTTGGGATTATTTATCTGATTTTCACAGAATTTATCATTTGCCATAGTTGGTGGGTGGTGATTTTAACACCATTTCTAATCCTTTGGAGCGTATGGGGAGTAGGGGGGTCCACTCCTATTTTTTATGCCATGAAGGATTTTAATAATATGATTATGTATTGTAATCTCATTGATATTGGCTTTTATGGTAACAAATTTACTTGGAATCGGGGGCAATTATGGAAATGACTGTATCGTGTTTTATTCAATTATAACTGGCTTAACTCTTTTAGTTCTATTTCTATTGAGCATGTTAGTCATACTCTTTTTGATCATTCTCCTTTGTTTTTTTTTTTGAAGAAAAAGCATAAAAGCTTGACTAAAAAAAAAACATTAAATCCTAATGGCATTCAATTCCTCCTTTAACACTTTAGTAAAAGTGGGAGGAATCTTATTCAACACTAAATCATCCCAAATGAATGAACTAAAAATTGCATAGTTAGCACATAGGTCAGCTAACTTATTGCACTCTCTTTTAACACAATTGAAATCTTTAGTAAAAGATAAATCTCCCAATTCATTGCTACCTTTTCTCATGATGCCTTGAATAAAATTAATGACGTTCTTATTATCACCTTCTATGATTATTCCCTTGTAAGCATACATCCATTCTCTAGTCACCTCCTTGAAAGAAAGAATGGTTTGAAGTTCCAAGTAAGAGATATCCTAATGAATAAGCATTTTACCAAATGCCAACAAAAATCTTCCTCTATGGTCTCTAATTACTCCACCAATCCCGACCTTATATGAAGAATAAAGTGAAGCATCAAAGTTTACCTTTATCCAATCGGGTGGAGGGGGATGCCAAATAACATCAAACAACCTAACCGATTGGTTGACATCCTAGATACCCAAGTTCATACCATTTGAATAGCGAGATACCACTGCATGACTCACTGCATTGGTTGCTATCATCCAAGAGCTAGATCGGCTGCCATCATGAACTAGTTCATTTCTAGCTCTCCATAATAAATATACGAAGTTACAAAAGAGACCAGTCAACCATATATTTTTGATATGAATCCATATTCAACAAGTTTCAAAAGAATTGAAACTAGGAATTTGAAAACCCCATTTGTTTAAGAGTTGAATAGCTTCTCTTACTTTCTAGCATTTAGTGACTAAATGCTCAATGTCTTCAGCCTCCTCACACCCTCATGGGAAGCTCTCCATACTTTATAATCTTTTGTGACATAGAAAATAATTCGTAGGAATAGCCTTGTGAAGAAGTCTCCACCAAAAGTTCTCTACTTTAAAACTTAGATTAATTTTATTCAACCAATCCCATTCATTTGATGCTGAAGGTTGATCTTCCGAATACATTGTAGCCATTGCAAAAATTGATTTACCTGGAATCATATGGATTAATTCCAGCTTATCTTCTTCCTCTTCATATGAAATCTGAATGTCAGTAATTAATTTTTCAAGTTCTGGTCCACAGAATTTGTCCAACTTCACTACATTCCATCTCCCATTGCTAATCAAGCTATCCACCGTGAATTCACTACATTCACTGCACTCCATTGCTTACATAAATGTTGGCCATTTGTGTAAAATTTTATCCAATAACCACTTATCTTTGAAAACATTCATAGAATTCTAATTGGCAATTATCCATTTGACAATTGGTTTTAGGAACTTTTCTCCACTTCTAATTAGTTTCCAAGCATTTTTTTTGAGGAAAATGCATCAAATAGCATTAAAAAGAAAAAGAGCAAAGCAATTATTACAATCCTACTGAGCCAAAAACACTTGATTCCTCCTTTAACAATGACATGAATAAAGGAGGAATCTTATTAATACTAATGTCCTCCCAAATAAAATGGCTCATAATACCAAAGTTTTCACATAAATCCGCCAATTTGTTACAACTTCTATTAACACAATTGAAAATGACGTTATTGAACTCACCAAAAAGATAAGTATCTGCATACCTTGTATCTTCACTTTGTTTGGCCTTCTTCAAGAATTCCATGACATTGTAATTTTCACCTTCTATGATAATACCTTTGTATTTAAACATCCAATCTTTCAACACTTCCTTAATGGATTGAATAGCCAAAAGTTCCATGGAAGAAATATCCCAATGGGTGTATGGTTTCCCAAATGCTAGAAGGAATCTTCCTTTGTGATCACGGAACACTCCACCAATGCCATCTTTATAAGTGGAAAGAAGTGAAGCATCCACATTTACTTTAAGCCAATCGGGTGGAGGGGGGTGCCAATGAGGATAAGACAACCTTGATGGTTGGTTGACATCCCATATACCCGAGAATTTACTAATCCCTTGGACAGAAATTGAAACATAGCTTATTGCATTGGAAGCAATATACAATGAGCTATCTTCCTTCCTGTTATGTATAAGATTATTCCTGGACTTCCATGTCATGTACACCACTGTACAATAAAGATTAATCATAAAGGGACTTAGTAGAGAAAGGTGCTTACAGCAATCAGATAAAGAATCAAACTCCTTGAAAGTAAATCCCCATTCCTTGATTTGTAAAAGAACTTCCTTCAGCTTATGGAATTTAGCTGTCAAATGATATATGTTTTCAGCAACATTATAGTTTCTTGGGCAATGATTGATCCTTTGCAATCTTCTATGTTCAAGGAATTCATTTGTAGGCAAGCCATTATTATAAATCCTCCACCAAAATGTCTCCACCTCTGGATTGATTTTAACTTTTTTGATCCAGGTCCAGTACAGATCCGATTGAGTATGGTTTACCAAATTTTCAAAAACCATAGATGATAAGGATTTTGCATTGAGCTACAGTAAGAGTTCCATTTTATCTCCTTCCTGATCACCCGGGAAAATGGTTTGTATAATAAGATTTTCAAGGTCTTCACCCATAATCCTTCTCATTTGCTCCACGTTCCAACTTCCATTTTCTATGAGGTTAGAAACAGAAAATTTGCTATCATCTAGAGGTGTAATAAACGTTGGCCACTTGTTAATACATTTGTCTAAGATCCATGTATCTTTGAATACATCAATGTCATTACCATTGGCCACCCTCCATCTAATAAATGGCCTTAATGATTTACCACCCATCTTCAAGATTTTCCATGAATTATAACCATAATTTTTCATATCTACCTTATCAAGCAGATTTCCATATTTTGGGAACAAGAATTTGTGTAGAAAGTAGTCTTTATCATTCATATATTTCCAAGCCATTTTGGATCTCATGGGGCCAACTTTAGTAGAACAAGAGTGAAGAGCTCTACCTCCCCATTTGGTTGGTAAACACAAACTTAACCAATTAACATAATGTAATCCATATCCACCATTAGCTTTATTCCAAATGAAGTTCCTACAAATCTTATCCACCTCATCAAGAATACTCTTTGGCACAAGAGAGTTAGTATAATGAAAAGTGGTGAAGGAAAGCAAAACTGTTTTAGATAAAAGAATCTTTCCTGCCAACGATATCATCTTACTTCCCCAAATATTAGTCATCTTCAAGGTTTTATCAACAATAAAAAGGATGTCTTGTTTAACTAACCTTCTCAAAGCAAGTGTTACTCCAAGATAGGTTAATTGATTAACTATTTTGAAGCCCATCATTCGGCTAATGGCTTTCTTTCTCCTTCTTCTTACATGCTTGCTGAAAATCATAGAAGATTTATTGGTGTTAATGGACAAACCAGTTCAATTGCAAAAATTACCCAAAATTGATTTAATCTCTTTGGTTGCCTTCAAGGTAGCTTCTGAAAAGATGATCACGTCATCTGCATACAAAAAGTGAGAAATAGAAGGGCCATTTGTAGAAATCCAAACTCCCAATGAGTCTCCTCTTTGTTTGAAGGCATTAGAAAGCAAATGAGCACAAAGGGTGAAGAGATATGGAGACAAGGGGCATCCTTGTCTAAAGCCACATTGTCCTTCAATCCAATTTGATAAACTACCATTTATAGAAATTGAGAAATTGGATATTTGAATACAATTTAAAATTAGCTTAGAATAAAATTATGGAAAACCGAAATAATACAAAGCCTTTTCCAAGGTTAACCAACCCATAGAATCTTAGGCTTGCTCCATATCAATTTTGAAGGAAACAAAACCTTTTGAAGATTTGGAATTCCATAATTTATGCATCACTTCTTGGGCAATCAACACATGATCAGTAAGAGATCTTCCTTTGATAAAAGCTACTTGTTCACATATGATCAATTTAGAGATGTAAGGAGCCATTCTATGCATGAGGATTTTAGCCACCAATTTATAGACCGAATTGCATAAACTAATGGGTCTATAGTTCAAAGGAGTTAATGGATTACTGATTTTTGGAATTAGAATGACAATCATTTCCTTCCATTTAAGATCCATTTCAGAATTTTCAAAGAAATCCTTTAAGGCATTCCATAAGTCAAATTTGATAATCTCCCAATAAGCTTTAAATAATGAAAAGGTGATACCATCATTACCTGGTGAGATATTATTACGGCTTTGTTTGATAACAATTTCCATCTCTTCAACAGTGAAGGCTTTGCTTAAAGTTCTTCTATCTTCCTCATCAAGACCTCGAAGAAGAAGGCCAATCCTCTAGAATGCAGCTGCGATTTTTCCATTTCTCCTGAAAATGTTTTATGAAAACATTTTCAATAAGCGTTTGTTCCTCTACCACTTCTCCAACTTCATTCATAATCTTCGAGATAAAGTTATAATTTCTTCTAGAAGATGCAAATGCTTGAAAGAATTTAGAATTCCGGTCACCCTCCACCATCCATTTCACCTTCGCCCGTTGTTTCCACCATGTATCAAGCTTGGCAAGAGTTGAGTTGAGCTTACCCACTTTAGCTTTCAGCATCCATATTTCTTCTATAGAAAGATCCTTCATTTGCCTCTTTTAGTTGGTGCTTTTCAATTTGAATCAATAGTTTCTTTTTTAGAGAGAATACATTCTGCATTTTGGCTTTGCTCCAATAGTATAGGGCCTTAAGAGAGTTTTTCATTTTACAATTCAAAATGTTGGCAGCATTTCCTCTATAATTCCTTTTCCAAACTTTGTTCACTACTGCTATTGAAGCTTTGTTTTGAGCCCAAACATCATCAAACCTTACATCATCTTATTAGCTTGATGAACCATAAGATTCAAGAAGATCGGACAGTGATCTGAAGCAACACGTGCCAAGTGCCTTACAAGGAGATGATTTGAGGAAGTAATAACAGCTGGATTTATAAAACACTTATCCAGTCTCTCAAGGATTCGGTCTATCCCTTGCTTGTTGTTGCACCAAGTGAATTTAGGACCCACAAATCCAACTTCATGGAAGTCATTGTTAGCAAGAAAGGTCTTCATTTCCTTGGATCCAAGGGAAAGTTTGAATCTTTTCCCTCCCCTTTTATCGTCACTTGAAAGGATGCAATTGAAATCACATCCTATGACCATAAGATGTTCCTTATCAGCAAAGAATTCCAGCCTTTCCCAAAGCCATCTCCTTCTATAACCATCCTTCCTACCATAGATTGAAGCTATCCTCCATGCAGCTTTGTTGAGAATCTCCAAATCCCCCACAATGAATTGTGATGAGGATTCTAATATTTGAAAAGAGGCTATATTGACTTTCCATAACACAAGAGTTGTTAAGAGAGTTACTATTTTCATATGTTACATTCTTGTAACTTGTATAGTTTTGATGATTTCAAATATTATTATTTTATGTGTAATTATCTCCTAACACCTTTTGGAAGATTTTTTTTTGCTCTCGTGTGTACTAACATTTCAGGAAAATTGAACTCCAAACTATGAAGACTTCAAATCAAATTCAGCATAAAATCCTTTCCAAATTGAAGCTTTAAATTATTCTTTGAATTGAGAGGGAGTGATTGTAATTAAGTGAATAAAAACACACACACACATACTTAAGGAGATCTTACAAAATTTATACTAATCGTACGGTACGAACCTAGTTAGTATGGGACGATCAAGTAAGTTATCTCCTCATAGGAGTAATGGAAAGAACAGGATTTGGAGGAAATTTTTCTAAGTCTTGATCATCCAGGATGAAATTTATTTCATTCTAGGATGAGTTAGGCTCTGTAAAAATTTCATTCAGATGAAATCTATAATCATGCCAAGACGACTTGGGCTCTGTAAAAATTTTGTCCAGAAGAAATCCAAATCATCCCAGGACGAATTCTTCTCTGTAAAAACTTCATTCAGACGAAGTTCATTATCGTGCTAGGACGAGTTGATCTCTGTAAAAATTTTGTCCGGACGAAGTCCTGTTCATCTCAGGATGATGTGAACTGACTTACTAAAGTTGGTTGCGTCCATGCAGTTATTTGGGAACCGAGCTATGGAATAACTGATCGTACCGGATTAACCTAGTTAGTACGGGATGATGATCGTTTATGAACATAGTTCGTACCAATATACATAAGGATCGTTTCCGACACTTTAAGAAAAATTGTCCAGGACGATCCACGATCGTACGGGACTATCCATTTTGTGTTAACTTGAATATTTTGCAGTTTTGGATAGTTTTTCTTGTCTCTCCTATATAAGGTTCAATTTAGACTACCACCCAATCTTTTTGCCATTTGATCTTCGTGCCTATTGAAAGAAGAGTCAAGGAGAGAGTGTGAGAGAGCATTTAAAGCAAGATTCCTACCACTGGAGCGTGAAGGCTTCGCTTGGTGTTCAACGGTAAGAATCTCTACTTGTGATTTGGGTTAACTTCACTCTTTTCTTCCTTCCTTCTAGATTTATTGTGAGAAGAGCTGTCAAGGAAATTCGATTCTCTGCCGACACTTGGAGAGTGTGAACAACCGCGGGTTCTTTTCCCACACTAGGATAGTGTAAAAGGACAACGGTTTTCTGTCAACACTGGGAATAGTGTAAAAGGATGATGGTTCTCTGCCAATACTGGGGATAGTGTAAAAGGACAATGGTTCTCTGCCAACACTGGGGATAAGTGTAAAAGGAACATGGTTCTCTGCCGCACCGGGTAGTGGTGGAATGAGTTTTTGTAAAGGCTTCTCCGCCTTGCTGTGGGTGCTAAAGGAGAGTCACTAGTGGTATTAGTGCAATACTCGGAGGGTGCCTCCGGGGAGTGGATGTAGGTCGGGTTTAGACTGAATCACTATAAATTTTGTGTCTTTAATTTTTACTGCTTTTTATTTTCCACATTTTGTTTTGTTATAAAAATTGTGGTTGAAAAATGTTTTCTAAAAATTCATTAAAGTTTATTTTCGGTTCAACATACTCAAGAGGGATAACTTTTTTTTTTTTAAAATACCAATTCACCCCCGTCTCTTGGATAGCCTTGGGACATAAGCTTAGGTTTAACAACCTAATTCATAGTGAATGAATCTCAACAAGTGGTATTAGAGCCTTATTTCAAAATCATAAGTTTAAACTACTTTTTGATTAACATAAATGGCTACATGGAAACCGAAACACACATGAGGGTTACTCTATTATTAGATCTCTACTGTTTGATAGTATACCTTTTATTTTTTGGAAAACACGCATGTCTACTTTCTTACAGTCACTTGATTATCGTATGTAGATCTTAGTCCAGGAAGGATATACAAAACCAACTAGATTAGTTGATGGAGTTAGAGTTGAAACACCTTTTGTAGATTGGATAGTAGAAGAACGTGACTTAACACAGCTAAACGCCAAGTGTTTGAATAGTTTCTTTTGTGCTTTAAAATAGGAAGACTACATGCGGGTTTCCACTTGCAAAAGTGGAAAGGACATATGGGGATAGACTTTGTATAACTTATGAGGGGACTAATGAGGTTAAGCAATCTAGACTTAATATCTTGTTGCATGATTATGAATTTTATTTCTGACATGTACACAAGATTCACACAAATAATTACCTCTTTGCATGCACTTGGTAGGGAACGAACGAATACTAAAATGGTTAATAAGATTCTTCATTTTTTACCTACTGCTTATGATGCTAAAATTACTGTAATTACAGAGTCTAAGTATTTAAACATTTATTTTATAGATAATTTTCTTGGTTCGTTTATTGCTTACGAGCAAGGAGTTAGCCAAAGAAAGATTGATGGAGGTGAACCACGAAGGGAGAAGAACATAGCACTGAATATGGAAGAGTCTGAGAGTGAACAATCATAACCTGAGGATGAAGAAGACATTGCATTGATGACTAGACAATTCAGAAGCTTTCTGAAGAGGAAGTAGAAGAAACGCTAGCAATGGAATAGAGGTAAATTCAATAGAAATATCAAGGTTTC